>NW_026991505.1:1032500-1142500 GCF_036370855.1 Dromaius novaehollandiae
TCCAGGGCCAGACCCCCTCTCCCCATGCTGCCAGTGGTGGTGACAGCGGGGGTGGCTGGAGGGGCAGGAACAGGAGACCCCTCCTCGCATGAGCAGGGGGTCTGGGTCCCATCTTATTTTCTCCTTTCCCCAACTCAGGTTCACCTGGTGGCCTGCAAAGGCAGCAGTGGCGTGAGCAGTGGCCAAAGTCTGCACGCCAGCAGGAGATGGCAGGGGTAGGTCCACGTGTCGGCCTCCAGCTTATCTTTGCCCATGGGATGGATGTGGTGCTGCTCACCCGCTCCGGTCCCAGCAGCCGTTCTTCCAGGAAAGGCGTCCGCCCGAGTGCTGGCCCCGGGCAGACCTGTTGTCGCTGTCCCAGGGTGGGCGGCCTGGTGGTTGCATCCGAATGGGAAATTCCCTGTCCCAGAGTGATCTCTCCTGTTCCTAGCAAGTGGAGAAGGAGAGTGAGAAAACTGGGCCAGTCGGAGCTCTCAAGGCTGTGGAACTAAGAACTTTGAAAATGCACGGGGGCTGGGGGCAGGGGCGCCAAAGGGGTGCAGGCACTGTGCTGCAGAGTGGGAAGCCTGTTCCCATATCTCTGGATACTGCCTTGCAGTCCAGGATGCCTGGATCTGAAGGCATAGTGTCTTGTGTGGCATGCTGGCAGAAGAAGCTAAAAGACTGGGGTGGGCAGTGTTTCTAGAGCCCAGCCTCAAGGATAGTCACAATGAGCTGTTCAAGTGGGATTTTTTTTTTCTTTTTTTTTTTTTTTCTTTAAGTTAAGGGGTCTCTCATAACTGCTCACTATGAAAGTCTGTTGTCGTCTCTAGGTGACACAGCAGTGGAAAAAGTGCAGAAATATCAGCACCTGGGGGAACAAGGAAGGAGTATGACAAGAGCAGAAGAACTGGAGTCCCCAGGGTTTCCCAGCAGGCGCTCGCAGGAAGTGGTAGAAAGGCAGTGATGGCTTCCTTACCAACCTTGGACTCTCCAGCAGCCACGTGAAGCCTCTTCAGTCGGAGGGCTCTCCTCTCCTCTCCTCTCTGCTGTTGACATGCTATGCATTTTTGCCAGCAAAGGTAAGACAGTTTTAATTTAAATTGGCAAGCATTGTATGTGACTTTGTTGTTCAAAGTCCTTCTTGGAAGGCAACAGTGAAATTCTTCCCACAGATGACATGAGTCTGCTCAGTCTTCTGTACTACTGAGTTTTGCTATTGCCCAGCTCCCTTGTGGTCGAGGCTGAACATGGGTGGGACAGGAGACCAAGTTCCCAAAAGACACTTCACCAAATGTGACATGGGCAGGTGGGCTGCTTACCAAGCCCACTCAGTTCATGAAATAGCCAAATGCCTCATCATCTAATTAGGGACATGCATGAATGCATCAAGGGACTGGGCTTGGCAGAATCAGCAGGGAAAGAAGAGCCTGCTGAGCCTCAGTGCAGGCAGCCATGCCCTTCTCACAGGCTAGGGGAGGCTGTGCTGGGACGATGCTGTGCCAGCACCATGGGGTGCCAAGAGCAGGTCACTTCCTGTGGCACAGCAAATCCTGCCAATTTGGCAGAAGAAGACGTGTTGCTTCTGCAAGAAGCTCCTCCTCTGCTGTGGCAGTGAGGAAGTGTCTCCAAGGAAAAGGCGCAGAGAGTTCACACACAAGGGCTGCATCCAAATTTCGGTTGCATGCTGGGAAAGTGGCTGGCACATTGCAGAGGCTAACGGCATCCCCAGGTACTCCTGGTGGCCTTCTGTGGTGCAGAAAGCCCTTTTGCATTCCTCCTCCTTATGGGTTTGGAGCCAAGTCTTTTCCCTCTTGCAGGTCCAGCTTTATGCACTGGCAAGTCCCCTGGGACATTCAGGGAGCTCTGTGAAGAGAGACAGGGGGTGCCAGTTCTTTACTCTCACGTCATTCAGCCCCCTGTAATCCACACAGGGACATCCTTCCTTCTCCCCTGCCTCCACATTAAAAAAAAGAAAAAAGTGAGAGAGAAGAAAAAAGTATAGCCCCTCCCTTGCCCCCACCCCCACCCAGGGGGGAAGGGGTTAGAAGGACAGGTGAACCTGTGCTCCAGATGGTCCCCCTCAAGGGCTGTTATCTCAGGGCATGATGAGGTAGAGATGCCCCCAAAGGACAATTCCTTCCCTGGCTTGAAGTCATAGAGGCAACAGGGTGGTAGGGTTTCTGCATCTTTCTTTCTGAAGAGGTCCACACAGTCACTGTACTCACCTAGGAGCATTGCCAGGGAGGTCCCAGAGAGGTATGGTCTTGACACCTGGGGGACCTTGCTCTAGCAAGGCAAGCTCAGCCACAGCTGCCCACTGACAAGGCATGAAGAGGTCCTCAGGGTCTGGAGAATAAGGTTCCTGTGCTCCATACAGGGAGACACCCCTTCTTGGGCCATCCTGAAGAGCCAGGAGGTGACTGCTGTGCAGCTGATGTGTGTTGGGAAGGGCTCTGAGGAAGCAGGGAGCAGTGGGGTTACCAGATTGATGAGCCCCCATAGCCTTGCTCAGTGCTCAGGAAAGGGTTCAGGGAACTGGGGATCAAGGGATGCTGTGGGCACAGGGGAAGGCAACAGAGCTTTCAGGGCTGTGAGGTGCCTCTGCATGCTGAGCCCAGCCTCCTGGAGGACTCCCAAGTCCCTGGGGAAGGCAGTCTGCAGGACTGCTCTGGGGACTGGCCCCAAAGCAACTCCCCAAGGCCAGGCCTCCTGGTGCTTGGCTGAGGGCTTGAGGTGGCCTGAGCTAAGCATTAGGGAGCAGCAAAAACAGGGCTCCATCCTCAGGGAAGGCAAGCCAGCAGTCAAGGGGGAGGGGCTAGGGCCCACAACCCAGGCCAGGCAGTGAGCTCAGCAAGTGGGCAAAGTCCCACAGCAGCACAGCCAGGTGAGCAGAGTAGGGTGGTGCCAAGAGGTTCTCCTGAGATCCCAGGGATCCTCAGGCAGGGCAGTATAACAGGCCCCATGCAAAGTCCCTCAGGGAGGCCAAGCAGCACTTGAGCACCAGAGCTGGAGCACACAGCCCTAAGACAGAGCTCAGGCATAGCCTGAAAGCCCCAAGCTGAGCATTGATAGAGCTGCTGGTCAGAGGGAGCAGCTGAAGGCCCCAGGTGAGGTTGGTCAGAGCAATGAAGGCTTCCAATGAAGGCCTCTGAGTGCCCTTGGGGTGCTGGGTGTTTCCAGCTAGTCCTTGGCTAGGGGGAAAGGTCTGGTGGAATGAGCAAGGAAAGAAGAAAGAGCCTGTTGAGCTTGACTCTAGTTTGGCACTGCAAAGAGACATAGGAGACACAGAGGAAGCAGGAGCCCCTGCTGAGGCCCTGCTGTGGCCTGGGCAGCAGTGCAATAGCACTGTCCTGATCTTTTTTTCTTTTCCACTGGCCCAGTGAGGTTGGGGCAAGCCCCCAAGGGGCTCTGCCTTCTGCTGCCAAGTTCCCAGTGTGTGTTGGGCATGACCTGCTCTGAGGACAGCATCAGGTGGGCTGTCTGAAAGGGGTGGTCCAGCTGTCAACCAGTGACCTGGATGTGCTAAGGCAAGCTGAGGGAGGGCAGAAGCTTGCTTGTTCTTGCTCTTCAGTACCAAATTGGACCGTAAAAGTGAGGTCTCCTGATCCTTGTGACTTTGGGAGTTTTAAGCAGGAGGTGTGCTGGGGGGCTGGGTGGCCTGGCCCTGCATTCCTGCAAGGCCCGTCAGCCTACCATCACCACTGTTGGTAGTGACAGTGATAGGGGCAGGGGGAGCAAGGGGTTCTTCCTCACCTGAGGGCTGTGCAGCTCCTTTTTTTTGTTTTTCCCCCCCTTTCATTCCCTTTCTGCCCTGCTTGGGAGCAGGCTGAGCTGGTGGCTCAAAAAGGTGACGGTGGCTGACAAAGTCTGCTCAGAAAGGGCACCCTCCTTTGTCCCACCCCCCCCTCCCCCATCCTGGGTGATGGTGGCAGCAGCAAGTTGGCAGGTCTAGCTCTGGCATGTCTTTCCCCATGAGGCAGGTTGGGAGGTAGATGTGGTTTTGCTCTCCCATCCCAGGGTGGGTGCATGTGAGAGATGCTCACTCCCTCCTGCTGTGGGGTAGACCTGCTGTCGCTCTCCCCCCATGGCCCCCGTGGTTCCCTGGAAGTTGTTTCTCCTGGTGTTGGCTGGCCCTCGGGAGGGCACTCATGTGGGCACAGGGTAAATGTGGGGTCACCCTGCCAGGTAGACCGGGTGTCCCTCCAAGGTCCAGGTAGTGCTGTTGTCCCACCCCAACCTCAGCTGCAGCCAGGTGGCCATTTCCCCCAGCCCTAGTGGGCAGGCCAGAGCAGGGTCAACATCGTCTCCATGCCATGCTGCGCTGCGCTCTGCCCTGCGGCCCCTCAACCTCGTAGCTCCCATTCACTGGGCTGGTGTGCCCTTCCCTGTATGGTAGGGCAAAGAGGTGGGGGAAGGTGTGGTTTTTATTTTGCCTTCCCTTAAGCGACACCACCTGCCTGCCCCCACCCTTGACCTTGGCAATAAACAGGCCTCCCAGAGAGCTTGGTCTGCAGGGTGTCCAGGGTGGTGGTGGGATGTGGGCCGGGGCTGGTGGGGGGCAGATGTCAGCTGAAACAGGTGACGTGCACAGAATCTGCTTCCCTGAGTGCCCAGAAAGAGCTTGTGAATCCTGGTGGGACGGCCCTGCTGCGGGCACTGTGTGCCTGTGCAGTGTTGGGGGCAGATGCAGTGGGGGTGCTGGTCAGCCTGTGGTCAGAGATTCTTCCTCTGCCACAGCAACATGCTGGCCACAAAGTTTAGGAAGCTGGGGCCAGGGAGAGAAGGGAACACAAGCAAGCAAGCAAGCAGGTGACGATGAATGGGTGGTGGGGAGGCACATGGGGTGGGGGGGATGGACAACATATTAAAAAAAAAGAAAGAAAAAGCCCAAGTGGTGAGTGTAATAGCACAGATTTGTAAATGAGCACTTTCTCCTGCTGTGGGGAAGTCCTTGAATAAAATATAAAGTCAGATGCACAATCAGGCAGGTGTAGCCAGTCTTTAACTGCTGCTCTTATGCTTAAATTAAAGTTAGGGAGACACGTGGATTTTATATCCGCATGGACAGTGAGATAAATTATAGGTGATTTTTTTTATTGGCATGTCTGGAGAGAGCAATTTGTCTTGGGAATGCATAGCCATTCAAGATAGGAACTTTCTGCACTGGTCTTAGCAGCACCCTTCTGACACTCAGTAGCTGAGGCTCAGGTTTCTCTTGCAGCTCTGGGTGGGACAATGCAGTTGAGGGGTTGACACAAAGAGCCAGGTATTTTCCAGAGTTGCCTGGTTCAGGCACATTCACATCTGTACTAAACAGCACCCATGGCTTACAAATGTTGGTGACACCAGACTCTTCAGTAGGTTTAGGAAAAAACCCTGTGGCACTTGGCCTCTTGAGTCTTCAGCTGTGAGGGAGCAGCAGGGGCCAGCCACTCCGAAAGGGGTGGGGAGCCAGTAGCCCAGGGGCATAGCTCAGCTCCCATGGCAGGGGCCTTGGGCAGCCAGGGCCCAGGTGAGGCTGCTCAGGGCCATCCAGGCTTCTCTGTGCACTCAGGGCTCTGACAGAAGTCCCAGGAACTCACAGAGCATTTCTCCTAATGCAGTGCTTTTCTGCATACCTGCCCAGGACTCACTCAGCAGAATCAAGGCATCAACAAAGTCCCATTTGGATTTTGTTACCACAGTGCCAGAAGGGATGCCTTCTTCCTCCAGCTCAGGCTCGAGCTTGTCTGCATAGTAGTAGGCACAGTAGGACTCTTGTGCATTCCTTCAGGTGTGCCACTAATGAGATGACCAGGCAGGTAGCTCTTTCCTGAAGCAAGTTTGTGCCTATGTGCCCAGGAGGTCCCCTGAAGCTGAGGCCGGGATCTTCAGTGCCTGTCTGAATGCTGTTGGAGGAGTATATGTGTGCAGCTCCATCACAGCCATGCCTATGGCTGGCCATGAACTTTGTTGATCTGGCCTGTGGCCTGTCTTTCCAGCTGGACTGCAGACCTGCCTTGTCACTGTGGACTTGCCCGACAATCACTGGACTGGGTCTGACCCTGCTTACCATCAGTGGTCCTGATCCTTCCTTGACTTGCTGGTTAGGCCTCAGCTCTGCCTCATCACCACGAAATTGCCTGAAGACTTGGCCTCTTGGTTGAACCTGGCTACCACCTCTGGGCCCACCTGGCAAAACTTTCTTGGGTACTGCTGGACTGGGCCCCGGCTGGAGAGGCCCCTGCACTGCCAGCCGTGTAATAAGCCTTGGTTCCCAGCTGCCAGTTCCTTAGGGAGCAAGTGGGCCTCCCTGCTCCCTGCGAGTTCCCTTGGGCCATCTCAGGCCCTGGGCAGAGCAGCATGGGGCCTGGCCTGCAAGTGTGCAGGGCCTTGCCCCTGCGATTCCTCCTGTGTGGCCAGCCTTGCCAATGGCTCGGATGTGCCCACTGTGCTGACCCCCTGCTCAGCGGGAAGCACCTGAGTGACCCCTGCCCACCCGCAAGCAGTGCTGCCCATCCCTTTGTGGCTCCCTCGAGCCAGCTTGCAGCCTTCCCCGCTGAGCCTGGCAGGTGCTGTGGGGCTCTCTGGGGCTAGCTCAGACCCTTCCCCCAAAGCCTGCCCAGCCCTGTGGGGCTCCCTGCAGGCAGCTTGCACCCTGTCCCCAGAGCCCATGTGGCCAGGAATGCCTCAGACCTTTCCTCCCCAAGCCTGCCCAGCCTCTGGGGCACCTCGTAGGCAGCTGGAACCTGCCCACAATGCCACAAGTCTCTGATGCCAGGTGCCTTTCCCACTTCCCCATGCCTGTTTGAAGTCTGTGTGCCATGAGATATACCTACCCACAGGAATTCAGTCCCTCTCCAGCAAGCCCCTGAAGCCAGACCTAGGTAAGACTGAGGACACACCTTGCTGGGAGGGGAGGCTTCTCTTAGGGCCCTGAGTGCACTCATTGGCCTTAGTGATGCTGCTCTTCAGAGGGAACTTGACAGGCTGCAGCAGTGGGCTGGTGGGCACCTCACTTCTTTCAAGCAAGGCAGCTGCAAATTCCTGCCTCAGGAATTTGGAATCAATCCCTGAAGCAGGACTGGCTAGGGCCAAGTGCCTGGAATGCAGCTGTGCTGGGAAGGAGCTGGGGTTCCAGGTGAATAGGAGTTGAAAAAGTGGCAAGTCCAGAATGCTGTCAGGCAGTGGTGGGCTTTTCTGCTCCAGCAGTCAGGAGCTATAACAGATGTGGGTAGAGACAGGGCTGGAGACAAGACTATGGCATATGTGCAAGGTCCCTGCAGGCTGGAGATCCATGGGTGCAATGGAGGTGCCACTCTGGGAGCCTGGCATGTGGCAGGGATGGCTCAGCCCTGGCGGCCGAGGGTGGGAGAAACACCCCCTTGCCCTCGGGGCAAGCCCCACAGTTCAGAAAATGAACCCAGCAGGAGGATGGAGCTGGCCACGTAGCAAATGTCCTCCCCACAGCACTAGCATATACAGCCAGCCCTGGGAATGGGTGATGTGAGGGGCTGGGTCTGTGCCAAAAGACCTGGGGCAGTTTTCCTGATGTGTTTGTGCAACAAGGACATAGAGCGCCCTCCTCCCTTCTGGCCCTTCATGTGTTTTCAGGGGCCTGGCTCTGCCCCAGGAGCACACTGGTGTGTGCCTCGCGCACAGGTGAGGGCCTCAGGTTAGTGCTTAGGCATGGGGTCGGAGCCTCCCACCCAGGATCTTCTGGACCCTGTCCCAGCTGCAGAACCACTACCTCAAGGCCCCTTACCTCCCCACAACATGGCCTCTCTCCTGGCTGCCACCTGGCAGCCCTTCCTGTCCTCCCGCACCTGCCTCCAGCTCCTGCGTGCTTCGCTGAGGCAACACAGAGCACCTCCTCATCAGCACCCAAGCGCTCTCCCTCCAGCCTGCCTCTGCCTCTGCCACCCCAGCCACCTGCGGCCCTCCTGCCATGCCCTTCATTCTCCCACGAGCACCTCACAGTGCCCGCCTCCTGCTCCTCACCAATCACATTGCTGCAGCACAAGTGACCTCACAATCTACAGCGCAGCCCTCACACCTTCACCGCCACCTGCCTCTTGCCTGCCTCTGCCCTCTCAGCTCCACGCCTCTGCACTCCGGGACCCTACATGTCCTGCTCTTCTTCTGCCTCCCAGGCCCCCAAGCCCTTCCAGCTCGCCTTACAAGAAGGCTGGGTGCTTAGGGGCTGCGCCAGAGCAAGTTTGGCCTTAGGCTTCAGGCATGCGTGCAGGCTTTGGGCTTTGTGCTGAGTGGGGTCAGGCAAAGCTTTTGGCTGCTGGCTCAGTGTAGGGCTTGGCGTTGGGGTCAGCTCCCCGCCAATACCTCTCTGCCCTCCTGGCATGTCCCTGAACTTCCCTTGAGGACCTCACAATGCCTGACTAATGCTCCTTACCAAGCAGCTTCCTGCAGCGCAAGTGACCTCACAACCTTTAGCCCAGCCCTCGCACCTTCACCTGTTGCTCTCTTTCACTTGCCTCTTGTCTCTCCTCTCATCTCCACCTCTTTTCACTCCTCATAGCCACTGCCGATCCTCCGTCTCCCAGGGATCAAACGTCTTCGAACTTGCCTTTGAGGGTGGGTGCAAGGCTCTGGGTTTTAGGAAAGTTATTAGTGTTTACAAGTGTAAGTATAACCCTTATGAATTAGGCTTTGGCATCAGGTGATGCTTTGTACTCTGTGGTTAGTGTGCAGGATTCGCGTAGGCGTTAGATCTCCCTTGTTTGAGTTAAGGAGGAGAGTTATTGTTTTGGGAAAGCCTTAGTAGCAGGTTCCCTGTTTCATTGAAGGTTTCTTGTCGTTGAATAGTGTATGAGGTAGCTTTTTGGCAAAGGATTTAGGCTTGAAGTTAGGGATGAGGCTTCAGAATGTGAGCCATGGTATCGCCTAACATTTGACAGACGGGACTCAGGGCATGAGATCCGGAGTTTAGTGGGGATCTTGAGATTAGATAAGGGGTAATGGGTTCCAGCTTCAGCTTAGCAGTGAGGGGTTTAGGTTGCAACTGTTGGTGGGGAAGAGGTTACAGGGTAGTGGCAGGGCTTAGGGTATGGGATAGGGCTGAGGGGTACTGGCTCGTTGTAGATGAACAGCCTGACAGAAATGGCTTCACAGTCACTCTCCCAAACACATTGCCCTTAGCTGGAATCCCCTTACCTACCATGACGTGACATCTCTTGTGGCTGAGATCCTGAGCTCCCTCATGGCCTCACCTGTGTTTTATTTCTGCTGGACACTCATGTGCTGAAACAGTAGGGACCCCCCCACCCAGTCGACAACCAAGTGTTTTCCCTCCAACCTGCCCCTGCCTTGGCCTTCCCAAAAGAAAAGGCACAGGGCAGCAGCACAGAGCCCAAGCAGCACAGCCCAGCCTGGCTCAGTGGCTGATGACTGTGGCAACACCCTCAGCCAAAGGTGGGACCGGGGGCTGAGGCAGTGGGCACCTCTCGGCTGACACCAAGAGGAGTAGCAGACGGTGGGTTGAGGGTGGGTGCCTGGGACCTGCACTGCCAGGGTGAGTTTGGTGTGGTTGGAGCAGAGGGGCCAGCCAGCGCTTTCTGTTGGGACAGTATCTGCAGTCTCAGGGTCCTTCTCTCAGACCTTGGGAGCAAGTGAAGCCTTGGTGTAAGTCTTCCCATTGAGTGAAGGCTGACTGGGCTGGTTGGCTCCTGCAGGGAAAAATAAGCAACACTTCAATTGATTCCATAGCCTACATTGACTGCAGGCCTAAGTGAGAGGCTTGTGCTGTGAGTTCAGGACCACGGCATTACCTGCAGGGGCCAGTGCAAGGATGATAGCTCAATCCCTTAATGGAGAAAAACTTGCCACTTTCAGGGTGTTTATTTCTGTGGGCTCTCCTAGAAGCCCCAGGTATAAAAGGACACAAAGTGAACAGCAACAAAAACCCTCATCCTATCAGATAACACTTAACAACAGGAACGTGTGACTTCTGCCTCTTGAACTGTCTTTGCATCTCCGCTTTGACATCTCAGGCAAGACGGATGCCAGCCTCTAAACAGGGAAAGTGCATCCTTTTTGCCTAAGGCTGGGTTCATGGCACTGAATTTGTAAGAGATCCAGGGATACCGGGGGCAGGGGCAGAGTAGAGGCCAAGGCCCCCCTCTCTAACTGCCTGAACAAACAGGCAGTGCCACTTGCCAGAGGAAGAGAGGACAGTTCTCTGGTGTTCACACTGTCTCTTCCTTCACAGCCCTCCATGGAGCCCCAAGTGAAGGACTGCAGAGCTGCTGGGTTTGTGCTGACTGCTCTTGGCAGGACCGGGAGCTCTGAGATGACCAGAGCGCATTCCATACAGGCAGAAGGAAAGCTGTCACTGCTGCCAGTTCCCCAGGTGAGAGCAGGGCCCAGGGAAGACACATGCAGAAAGATGCAGGCTAGCCATGCTTGGGAGGGAGCACAGCCTGTGAGCTGACCCTTTGCTGGCAACCAGCTGCTGCTTGCTTTTGCTTTGCTGCAGCTATTCGCCCACCTAGTTGCACAGGCAGCTGAGCCACCCACAGCACTTCTGCCTGCTTGGCTCTGTGTGAGAGCCTCAGCCCTGCACAGGGCAGCTGTGAGCTGACTGCTGTGGGCTCAGCACGGCAGCCCTTGCGCCGGCAAGTGTGTGTACAATGGGGAGCTTCACTTGTTCCAAGGGGGATTCATCCAACCCAAGGCCTGGCAATGTGCCACTGCCATGGGAGGCCTTGGAGCTGGCTGGCTGGCTGTGCCAGAGCCAGTGGCTAGGAGATGTGGGCAAGCTTGCCCACATCTTCCCAGGGCAGGCTCTGTGCCTCTGGTGTGAGCAGAGTGGTGAGTGCTAACCTGAGTACCAGGGGATTATCACCACGGCATCAAAGCCATGGGCTCAGGCTGCAGATTGTCTGCAGCAGAAGGGGTACTTAGACATGCATGGCTTAATCTTTGAGACAGGCATATGCTCCTGGCAGGGTCAACCGGGTGCACCAGCCCACCCCAGCAGCAAGCCGCGCTGCTTTTCCCCCCCACCTGTGGGAGGGGCTAGGCCATGCCATGGCCATGGGATGAACAAGTCGGCAGGGGCGGCACTACCCCCTCACTGGGGGAGGGGAGCAGCACCAATCCCGGTGTCCCTGCTGGCCTTCCCCAACACGGCGCCCCGGGGGAAGGAGCGAGGGCTGCTGCACAGCTTTCGGCGTGTGGCACCTAACGTGAGATGGCGGTGCACCCACAGAACCGACTGGGAATGACCCTCCCTCCAAGACCAGCAGATCATTGTGCATGCAGGCAGAATGGCGAACCCTCTCTGCACATGTTCCCTGTTTGGGAGCAATGGATGTGCTAGAGGAGAAAGTTATGGCACCCTCCCTTGATTGCTGGCTTGCCTTCCCTGAGGGTGGAGCCCTGCTTCTGCTGCTCCCTACTGCTTAGCTCAGGCCCCCTCAAGCTCTGGGCTGAGTGCCAGGAGGCCTGGCCCTGCAGTTGCCTTGGGGCCTGTCCCCAGAGCAGTCCTGCCTGCAGACTGCCTTCCCCAGGGGCTTGGCAGTCCTCCAGGAGGCTGTGCTCAGCATGCAGGGGCCCATCCCAGGCCTGCAGCCTGTGTGGCCTTCCCCTGTGCCCAGAGCATGCCTTGCTCCCCAGCTCCCTGAACCCTTTCCTGAGCACTGAGCAAGGCTATGGGGGCTCCTCAGTCGGGTGACCCTAATGCTCCCTGCTTCCTCAGAGCCCTTCCCAACACACACCAGCTGCCCAGCAGTCCTCTCCTGGCTCTCCAGGATGGCCCTGCACTGGGTTCCTCCCTTCATGGAGCACAGGGGCCTTATTCTGCAGAGCCTGAGGAGCTCTTTGTGCCTTGTCAGTGTGCAGCTGGGGCTGAGCTTGCCTTGCTGGAGCTCTGGCAGGGGAGTCAGTCAGCTGCTGTCTCTGCACTGCAAATGAGGAAGCTGGCTGGGGCAGCAGGGTGGGAAGAATGGCCAGGGTGGCACCTGCCCAGAGCCTGAGGCAGCTCTCAGCCTGCCTCTTGCTGTGGAGAGGCACCTGAGAGTGCAGGGGGGCCCTTGGGGGAGCTCAGCCATGCTTTTCCCCACCCCTGCCCCTTAGCACTCCCAAAGGAGGAGCCCATGGAGGAAGGCACAGCAACCCTGCATCCTCGTGGTGCCCTCAGCACCAAGGTGCCTGCCTGGCTGCAGCTGCCACCAGTGCCACAGCCTGCAGCTGTGACTCCCCCAGGTGCCAAGACCAAACCTCTGCTGCACCCCCTGGCAATGCTCCTAGGGGAGTGCAGCAGCTGTGTGGATGCCTTCAGCAAGAAGGGTGCAGAAACTCTCCTGCCTCTATGACCATGCCCTGGCCCTCAGGCCGGGGTAGGAAGTGCCCTTTGGGTGCATCTCTACCTCACCATGGGCTGGGTTAACAGCCCTTGAGGAGAACCATCTGGAGCACGGGTTCACCTGTCCTCCCAGCTCCCCTGCCCCCCCTCCTCCTCTCCCCCTTGGACTGTATATGTATATGTGTATGGAGAACTGGCACCTGCTGTCTCTCTTCACAGAGCTTTGCAGAGAATGCCCCAGGGGACTCGCTGCTTCCTAAAGCTGGACCTGCAAGAGGGAAAAGACTTGGCTCCAAATCCATAAGGAGGAGGAATGCAAAAGGGCTTTCTGCACCACCACGAGGAGCACCTGGGGATGCCGTTAGCCTCTGCAATGTGCCAGCCACTTGCCAGCATGTTGTCAACGATGTGCTGAAGGAATTGCTTGAGGACTGTGTTTGGGCATAACTGCCCTGTGCCCTCCTGACCTCACAGCCCCCTGCTACTTTTTGCCTTTGTTACCTTCTATGGGCAGTTCTCGAAGCAGGCTCTTCCTCCTGCAGCTCGGAGAACAGCTCTCCGCTGGCAGAGTACCTGCTTTTGGGGGCCACCAGAAGCACAAGCACCCTCTGTGGAATTGAAATGGGCCTTGACCGCAGTCCTGCTCCTAGTCCACCCGGATCCCAGCTGGCCTTTCATTGGAGAAACAGCTGCCTCAGACTGAGCCCTAGGGGCCACCATCTCGCAGAGGTGGAGAAACAGTAGGTCGGGACTGTGGGGAACCTCCTTCATGCATTCATGTGCATCACTGCTTAGATGATGAGGCATTTGGCTATTAATGAACCACAGAGAATTTCTCTGGCACCTTTTCCGGATTGGGCTTGGCAGGCAGCCTGTCCGCCCACGTCAAATTCAGTGGTGCTCATGTG
Organism: Dromaius novaehollandiae; assembly: GCF_036370855.1. Taxonomy (NCBI): domain Eukaryota; kingdom Metazoa; phylum Chordata; class Aves; order Casuariiformes; family Dromaiidae; genus Dromaius; species Dromaius novaehollandiae. The sequence goes on from NW_026991505.1 coordinate 1,045,692, forward strand.
GGGACCAGATCCCATGTCCCATACCTACTAGGCTCGACCACAAAGGAGCCAGGCCATAGCAAGATTCAGTGGTACAGAAGACTGAGCAAGCACACGTCATCTGGGTGGTGGAGAATTTTGCTCTTGCCTTCAAAGAAGGACTTTGTTACTCCCAAGTTGCCCAAATATTGATAGCAGTTAAAGAAGTAAACATTCTTACCTTTGCTGGTAAAGATCTCCACAGAGGAAAGGAGAGCCCTGTGTGAGAAGAGCTTCGCCATCCTCTTCAGATGGCCACTGGAGAGTCCAAGGTCCACAAGGAATCCGTCGTTGCCTTTCTACCACTTCCCGCGAGTGCTGATTGGGAAGCCTGGGGACTCAGCCTCTTCTGTTCTTGTCACCTCCTTTGTGGCATACAATGACACGGACCTCAAGAAGGGTAGTGCAAAAAGCCTTTATTGAAAACACAATGGCTGGTTATATAGCCATCAGGCTCAGCCACTCCTGCAAGTATCTCCTTGGCATTGTGGCATCTTGTGATAGGTAGAAGACGTCTTCTGATGCCTAGCAGGTGGGCAGGACAGTCCAGCAGGACAGGCCCACCGCAACTGCTGACACGTAGGCAGGAAGGCACATGATCACTGGCAACTCACGTGCACACATTCTGGCCACAGATCATAGTTACCAGATCATTACTTTGTGCCTTAGAGAGTCTCTGCTGTCTTACACAGCATCATTCAATCTTGGTCCCCAACACTCCTTCCCCTCTTCCTCTAGATGCTGGTACTTCTGGATTTCTTCTGCTACAGCGTCACCTGAAGATGATGACCTGCTTTGATAAGGAACACCAACATCCACTGCTTTTGCCTGAGACCCCTTAACCACAGCCCAGTCTGGCCTGAAGAGCTTGTTGTTGTTCTCCATAAGGTTGCCTTCTGAGAACACCCCCCACCCCCGTCTTTCTGCCTCCTCTGCCAGCATACCACACAAGATGCTATGCCTCTGGATCAGGGCATCCTGGACTGCAGGGCAGTACCCAGTAATAATAGTGGCATTTCACTGGCAGACAGGCCATGGCATGGGCTGCATGTGCATGGGGCCTCCCACTTATTCTACACCTCTCATGTCTCTTCACAGTGCCAGACTAGAGTCAACCTCAACAGGGTCTTCTTTCCCCACTGATTCTGCCAAGCCTGTTGCCTTGGCTGTGGTTTCACTGGATAGTAGGTAGGGACAGTGGGAATCTCGTTCATCCATTCATGCGCGTCACTAATTAGATGACGAGGCATTTGGCTATTTAATGAACCATAGATACTATGGCACCTTTTCTGGGTTGGGATTGAAGGCGGTCCGTCCGCCCATGTCAAATTAGGAGACGGTCATTTGGAGACGAGATGTTATGTCCCAACGTACAAGCTCGACCACAAGGGAGCTGGGCAAGAGCAAAATTCAGCAGGACAGAAGACTGAGCAAGCCCATGTCGTCTGTGTGAAGAATTTTACTGTTGCCTTCCAAAGAAGGACTTTGGATTAGTAAGTCCTATATTAGTTAGTAACAAATATTAAACATCCTTACCTTTACTGGTAAAGATGTGAATTATGTCTACTGAGGATAGGACAGCTCTCCGAGAGAAGAGCCTCGCAATCCTTAATTGGCGGCTACTGGCAAGTCCAAGGTCGGCGAGGAAACTGTCATTTGCCTTATGCCACTTCCTGTGAGCGCCAATTGGGAAACCCAGGAACTCCACCTCTCCAGCTTTGGTCAATTCTTTCACTTGTTCTTCAAGATGTTGATACTTTCGGACTTTCTCTGCCGCTGCGTCCCCCAGAGATGACAATCCGCTCTCGTAGCGGACTGTAACGTCCACTACTTTCGCCCGGCCTTCCTTAACCACCACCAAATCCGGCTTGAAGAGCTCGTTGTTATTGTCTCTGAGGTTGGGCTCTATGTAGATCTCCCAACCCAGTTTCTTAGCTTCTGCAGCCAGCAATCCACACAAGATGTTATGCCTTTTAATCCGGGCATCCTGAACTGCAGGGCAGTAGCCAATAATATGTGAACAAGTCTCCCATTCTGCAGGACAATGCCTGCATGCCTTTGGTGCCCCTTCTCCCAGCCCACGTGCCAAATACTCCCTGGTGGGATAGACATTGGCATGCAGCTGTATCGCTGTTAATAGCTTCCTGTGGGGAATGCCCCGATAATGTACGAGCCAATCATTACTAATGTTATCGTTCTCAAAGTTCTTAATACCGCGGCCCTGTGCTTTCAGATTGGCCCAGTTCTCTAACTCTCTTTTCCTTCACTTGCTAGGAATAGGATAGATGACCCGGGGAGCTGGTACTTCCCATTCGGATGTCGTCTCGCTCCCATCCAGTACGGCCGGAATTCTCATGGGGGGTTCTTCCCCGATTGATGGTACTTTATCGGCCTTTCCTCCAGCGGCGATCCACACCTTCTCAAACTCTCCCTGGATGCCTTCTTCCAGAACAATTGTTCTGGTGATGGTATCGGAGGATTGGGTGATACGATGCAGCCGGCGAGCCTGGATATTTGGAATTTGGCTCGCCAGCCGCGCAATTCCGAGACCGCCATCCTTTGTGCTGGAATACAGGATGGCGTCACACCTACTGGGTGGTAAGTGAAGCCAACCCTTCACTGCTGTTCTTATCGCAAGGTCCAAGGAATGGAGGTATGAGGCGTTCGCTCCGGCATGATCAGCCGCATATAGCAACCGTGGGACTGCATACACTTTCAAGATTTCAGCCTTCTGAAGTGGCTTTAATGGGGCTTCCCCAATGTTCTTCACCCATGTGCACAGCTTCTCCTGCAGCTCTGGTCGGGAGACACCAATCCAAGGGTCAACTCCCAGGCCCAAATATTTCTCAGAGCTGCCCGGCTCAATTAGATGCAATTGAGCTCCATTGATCGTCCACGGGTCACAGTTGTTAATCGTATAGGAGTCTTTTGTGGGCCTTATAAAGAACCCGTGGCATTTTGCTGCATGCACCTTCAGCCCGGTTTGATGGCAAAATTCTTCCACCACTTAAATGTTCTTTTGCATACTGTTCCACGAGTCGCTCAGCAGCACCAGATCATCCGCGAATGCCAATGTTGATACAGTGCTGTTCTTATATCTAAAACTTCTTTTCCCTCTTCTAATCAACACAGTAGCGGATCCATTGATAGGTTAAAGAGAAGCGGGGACATCGGGTCACCTTGCTTCACACCGGCGAGGATCTTAACCTTCTCCGAGTGGGTTCCTCCAACCTCCAGCCGTGACGCAACATTGTTGTACATTTCGGCAATGATCTCGATGATATGATCATCGACATCTTTTTGCCTGAGGACCTGGAAGATGTGTTGGTGGTGGACTGAGTCAAAGGCCTTTGCCAAGTCCACAAAGACAACCCCAAGCGATTTATGTTCTTTTTTCGCATATCGGATCAACATCTGGAGAAGCTTGAGATTTTCCACACAGCCCGGGGCTGCAATAAACCCTCTTTGGCGGCTGTTAATTGGACATGCTTTCCGTAGCCATGCTGTTAAGATCCGGGAAAACAGTCATAAAATAATCGACACGATGGTAATGGGTCACCAGTCGTTAATATCTCCTATCTTCCCAGGATATGCAGATTTGGGCAGCAGGATTGTTTTGCACTCCTTGATGTCATCAGGGATCTTCCCGGCCAAAAGCCACAAATTGAATAAGTTGGCTAGTTGACTGCCCTGAGGGTCCTTCTTTAGGATGTCCCTCAGGCTTAAGCCATCAGGCCCGGGGGCTGAGTTCTTATTCATCTCGGCCATGTTGTTCTGGACTTCCGCTGGGGAAATCATCTTCTTAAAAGCAGAATTGTCCGCCACCCCCACACTATGGAAAGCACCCAGAGTGAGAAAGGGGCCACCTTCTTCCCACTTCTTTCTGAATGAGTTATAAAGTTCATCCATCGGAAGGGGGCACTTAAGTGCTTAAATGTTATCCAAAATGATACCAGCCAGCTTCTTACGATCCATCTCGAAGAGCCGCTGGTATCTCAGGTACTGGCCCCGCTTCACTGCCCTGGTCTTCATCCACTTCCTCTCCACCTTCTTGGGCGTGGGTCCAGCCTGATGCTTTCTCAGTTGTTTCAATTTAGCTACTCTGGCATGTCCCACCAGCTGTGCCAACCACTCTTCCATTGGTCCCTTGATGACATTCCGGGCGTCTTTAGCACCCTCCAGGACCTCCTCAAAAGTGATCTTCAGACTGGGGGAAAGGGTCCCCACTCGTATTCTCTCTGCAATAATCCTTCTATATTCCGTCTTTATCAGCTCAGTCCTTTCCTTCTCAACTGGTTCGTCCCCTTCACGCTGATGTTCTGCTTTCCTTGGTGATGCTGATGTCTTAGCACCTGCCGCAAGCTGGCGTCTCTTATCGCTGATCTGCTTCGCCGTTTTCATGGGCAAATGCTCTCCGATCAGCTTATTCACAAAGCGTTCGTTCTTATATTTCTTCTCCAACTCTATCAATAGCACCGTCTCCTCTTCCGTCCAACAGCTCTTATGCATACCTCGAATTCCTTTTCCCTTCAGACGAGACACTTCAATCCTTTCCTTATTCCTAAGCAGTGGGTGCACAAGCCTTTTGTGCTGAGAGAGGCCGCTTTTGGTCTTGAATTCTCGGTTACATTCTTCACGCAGGAAGCCGCTGGGGCCCTCCGGGACCTCCTCTTCACGTTCAACTGGAGCCCCCTGGCATCTTGGGAAGTGGCAGGCTATACTGTGATGTTTCTCATTCGTTCTCCCACATCGGGAGCACGAGAACAGAATTCGTCGCTGACCGTGGGCTCTCTGAAGGTGGTGAATTAGCACCGCCATTTTTGCCATCTTGACACCACAGCATGGACATGCTGGATGTTCATTGGAGACCTTCATGATTGATGTACTCACACCAGTCATTCCCCCTGGTGTCAGGAATGGGACTTGCCACAGTCAGAGCAGGGATCGCGGGCCCAGAGGGAGATGTCGGCACACTATCTACCAGGTCCTCCTCCGGCACCTCTTCAGTACTGGTCGCGGGAGGTGATCCGATAGGTGCCAGCACCTCATAAACCTCCGGCAGATCTTTTACGCGATCATAGGGTGGTTCAGGATAGATACCTCCCCAACCGACATAATCCGAGTTATAAAATGTCAAATTTGGTAGGTGGTAGGCCAACTCGTTAGTTGTTATTGCCGCCGGAATAACACTCGCGGCGTCACGGGGAAACTCCCCGGTCTGAGTGGCCACTGAGACAAAATTAACAGCCCATGATTTTATTGGGCTGTACATGGTGTCTATGGGGGTTCGGGATACAACCAGAAGAACCAGTCCCCAAGTTCAACTGGTGTGCCTTTAGATAGCCCTTAGGCCAGGGGCTTTGGACACATGAATGTATAAATCGCGGTCAGATCAATTTAGTTTCACCTCGAATACTACCGAGTGGTTGGTGAAGCCGGTCGGTAGGGTAGGGAGTAACTATAATTCCGCAATCGCACTGGGGCAGAGGCTGACTTGGTCACCCAGAGATGGGCATCCAGTGGGACCACGAGGAGGTGTAGCCTCTGCAGCTAAGCCCAGCTGGTAACTATGGTCCTGTCTTTTTAATGAACCATAGATACTATGGTACCTTTTCCGGGTTGGGATTGAAGGCGGTCCGTCCGCCCATGTCAAATTAGGAGACGGTCATTTGGAGACGAGATGTTATGTCCCAACGTACAAGCTCGACCACAAGGGAGCTGGGCAAGAGCAAAATTCAGCAAGACAGAAGACTGAGCAAGCCCATGTCGTCTGTGTGAAGAATTTTACTGTTGCCTTCCAAAGAAGGACTTTGGATTAGTAAGTCATATATTGGTTAGTAACAAATATTAAACATCCTTACCTTTACTGGTAAAGATGTGAATTATGTCTACAGAGGATAGGAGAGCTCTACGAGAGAAGAGCCTCGCTATCCTTTATTGGCGACTACTGGAAAGTCCAAGGTCGGAGAGGAAACTGTCATTTGCCTTATACCACTTCCCGCGAGCACCAATTGGGAAACCCAGGAACTCTACCTCTCCAGCTTTTGTCAGTTCTCTCACTTGTTCTTCAAGATGTTGGTATTTTCGGACTTTCTCTGCCGCTGCGTCTCCCAGAGATGACAATCCACTCTCATAGCGGACTGTAACGTCCACTACTTTCGCCCGGCCTTCCTTAACCACCACCAAATCCGGCTTGAAGAGCTCGTTGTTATTGTCTCTGAGGTTGGGCTCTATGTAGATCTTCCAGCCGTTTTTCTTAGCTTCTTCAGCCAGCATTCCACAAAAGATGTCATGCCTTTTAATCCGGGCATCCTGGACTGCAGGGCAGTAGCCAATAATATGTGAACAAGTCTCCCATTCTGCAGGACAATGCCTGCATGCCTTTGGTGCCCCTTCTCCCAGCCCACGTGCCAAATACTCCCTAGTGGGATAGACACTGGCACGCAGCTGTATCGCTGTTAAAAGCTTCCTGTGAGGAATGCCCCAATAATGTACGAGCCAATCATTACTGATATTATCATTCTCAAAGTTCTTAATACTGCGGCCCTGTGCTTTCAGATTGGCCCAGTTCTCTAACTCTCTTTTCCTCCACTTGCTAGGAATAGGATAGATGACCCGGGGAGCTGGTACTTCCCATTCGGATGTCGTCTCGCTCCCATCCAGTACGGCCGGAATTCTCATGGGGGGTTCTTCCCCAATTGATGGTACTTTATCGGCGCTTCCTCCAGCGGCGATCCACACCCTCTCAAACTCTCCCTGGATGCCTTCTTCCAGAACAATTGTTCTGGTGATGGTATCGGAGGATTGGGCGATACGATGCAGCCGGCGAGCCTGGATATTTGGAATTTGGCTCGCCAGCCGCGCAATTCCAAGACCGCCGTCCTTAGTGCTGGAATACAGGATGGCGTCGCACGTACTGGGTGGTAAGTGAAGCCAACCCTTCACTGCTGTTCTTATCGCAAGGTCCAAGGAATGGAGGTATGAGGCGTTCGCTCCGGCATGATCAGCCGCATATAGCAACCGTGGGACTGCATACACTTTCAAGATTTCAACCTTTTGAAGTGGCTTTAATGGGGCTTCCCCGATGTTCTTCACCCATGTGCTCAGCTTTTCTTGCAGCTCTGGTCGGGAGAGACCAATCCAAGGGTCAACTCCCAGGCCCAAATATTTTTCAGAGCTGCCCGGCTCAATTAGATGCAGTTGTTCTCCATTAATCATCCACGGGTCACAGTTGTTAATTGTATAAGAGTCTTTTGTGGGCCTTATAAAAAACCCGTGGCATTTCGCTGCTTGCACTTTCAGCCCGGTTTGATGACAAAACTCTTCCACCACTTGAATATTCTTTTGTATACTGTCCCACGAGTCACTCAACAGCACCAGATCATCCGCGAATGCCAATGTTGATACAGAGCTGTTCTTACACCTAAAACCTTCTTCTCCCTCTTCTAGTCGACACAATAACGGATCCATTGATAGGTTAAAGAGAAGCGGGGACATCGGATCGCCTTGCTTCACCCCGGTGAGGATCTTAACCTTCTCCGAGTGGGTTCCCCCAACCTCCAGCCGCGTCGCACTGTTGTTATACATTTCGGCAATAATGTCGATGATATGAGCATCAACCTCTTTTTGCCTGAGGACCTGGAAGATATGTTGATGATGGACTGAATCAAAGGCCTTTGCCAAGTCCACAAACACAACCCCGAGCGATTTATGTTCTTTTTTCGCATATCGGATCAACATCTGGAGAAGCTTGAGATTTTCCACACAGCCCGGGGCTGCAATAAACCCTCTTTGGCGGCTGTTAATTAGACATGCTTTCCGTAACCGTGTTGTTAAGATCTGGGAAAATAGCTGCAGGATAGTCAACCCGATGGTAATGGGTCGCCAGTTGTTAATATCCCCTATCTTCCCAGGATCCGCGGATTTGGGCAGCAGGATTGTTCTGCACTCCTTGATGTCATCAGGGATCTTCCCGGCCAAAAGCCACAGATTGAACAAGTCGGCTAGTTGACTTCCCTGAGGGTCCTTCTTCAGGATATCCCTCAGGCTTAAGCCATCAGGCCCGGGGGCCGAGTTCTTATTCATCTCGGCCATGTTGTTCTGGACTTCCACTGGGGAAATCATCTTCTTAAAAGCAGAATTATCCGCTGCCCCTGCACTGTGGAAAGCACCCAGAGTGAGAAAGGGGCCACCTTCTTCCCACTTCTTTCTGAATGAGTTATAAAGTTCATCCATCGGAAGGGGGCACTTAAGTGCTTCGATGTTATCCAAAATGATACCAGCCAGCTTCTTACGATCCATCTCGAAGAGCCGCTGGTATCTCAGGTATTGGCCCCGCTTCACCGCCCTGATCTTCATCCACTTTCTCTCCACCCTCTTGGGCACAGGTCCAGCCTGGTGCTTTCTCAGTTGTCTCAATTTGGCTACTACGGCATGTCCCGCCAGCTGTGCCAGCCATTCCTCCGTTGATCCTTTGATGACCTTCTGGGCGTCTTTGGTACCCTCCAGGACCTCCTCAAAAGCAATCTTCAGACTGGGGGAGAGGGTTCCAACTCGTATTCTCTCCGCAGTAATCTTCCTGTATTCTGTCTTTATCACTTCAATCCTTTCCTTCTCAACCGGTTCGTCCCCTTCACACCGAAGTTCTGCTTTCCTTGGCAATGCTGATGTCTTAGCACCTGCCGCAAGCTGGCGTCTCTTATCGCTGATCTGCTTCGCCGTTTTCGTGGGCAAATGCTCTCCGATCAGCTTATTCACAAAGCGTTCGTTCTTATACTTCTTCTCCAACTCTATCAGTAGAACCATCTCCTCTTCCGTCCAACAGCTCTTATGCATACCTCGAATTCCTCTTCCCTTCGGACGAGACGCTTCAATCCTTTCCTTATTCCTGAGCAGTGGATGCACAAGCCTTTTGTGCTGAGAGAGGCCGCTTTTGGTCTTAAACTCTCGGTTGCATTCTTCACACAGGAAGCCACTGGGGCCACCAGGGCCTTCCTCTTCACGTTCAACTGGAGCCCCCTGGCATCTTGGGAAGTGGCAGGCTATACTATGATGTTTCTCATTCGTTCTCCCACATCGGGAGCACGTGAACAGAATTCGTTGCCGACCGTGGGCTCTTCGAAGATGGTCAATTAGTGCCGCCATTCTTCCCATCATGACACCGCAGCATGGACATGCTGGATGTTCATCCGGGACTTTCACGATTGGCATACTCACACCAATCGCTTCCCCCCTGGTGTCAAGAATGGGACTTGTCACAATTGGAACAGAGATTGCAAGCCCAGAGGGAGATGTCGGCACACTATCTCTCACGTCCTCCTCCGCCACCTCTTCGGTACCGGTAATGGGAGGCGATCCGATAGGTGCCAGCACCTCATAAACCTCCGGCACATCTTTTATGCAATCATAGGGTGGTTCGGGATAAATCCCTCCCCAACCGACATAATCCGAGTTATAGAAAGTCAAATTTGGTAAGTGGTAGGCCATCTCATCAGTTGTTATTACTGCCGGAGTAACACTCACGGCCTCATGGGGAAACTCCCCAGTCTGAGTGGCCACCGAGACGAAATTAACAGCCCATGATTTTATTGGGCTGTACATATTGTCTGCGGGGGTTCGAGATACAACCAGAAGAACCAGCCCCCAAGTTCAACTGGTGTGCCTTTGTATCGCCCTTAGGCGAAGGGCTCTGGACACACGAATATATAGATCGTGGTCAAATCAATTTAGTTTCACCTCGAGGATACGGTCAAATCAATTTAGTTTCACCTCGAGGATACTACCGAGCGGTCGGTGAAGTCGATCGGTAGGGTAGGAAGTAACTATAATTCCACGATCACACTGGGGCAGAGGCTAACTTGGTTACCCAGAGACAGGCATCCAGCGGGACCACGAGGAGGTGTAGCCTCTGCAGCTAAGCCCAGCTGGTAACTATGGTCCCGTCTTAAGAGAGTCATAGTTACTCCCGCTGTTTACCGGCACTTCATTGAATTTCTTCACTTTGACATTCAGAGCACTGGGCAGAAATCACATCGCGTCAACACCCGCTGCAGGCCTTTGCGATGCTTTGTTTTAATTAAACAGTCAGATTCCCCTGGTCCGCACCAGTTCTAAGTCGGCTGCTAGGCACCGGCTGAGGCGGGGTGCTGGCCCGGGGACCCTGGCTCCCCCTGCCCCATCACCGGCAGCTGTGTGTGCATCGGGACACCCCCAGCCCCCGTGAATAGGTGTGGGGGGGGGTGGCTGGGAGTGGAGGGAGGGGGCGGGCAGTGCCTGCCACAGCTGGGGCGATCCACGGGAAGGGCCCGCTGTGCATCCAGAGTTGCCGCCACCACCCCCATCCGCCTGGGGGGTGGGGGGGACCAGTGGGGTGCACGGCGCCTTGTCCAGCCACGGCGTGCGCCCAGCCGTGCTTCACGCCCCAGCCCGACCGACCCAGCCTTTAGAGCCAATCCTTATCCCGAAGCTACCGATCTGGCTTGCCAACTTCCCTTACCTACATTGTTCCAGCATGCCAGAGGCTGGTCACCTTGGAGACCTGCTGTGGATATGGGTATGGCCCAGCGCAAGATTTACACCTTCTCCCCCAGATTTTCACGGGCCAGCGAGAGCTCACTGGACACCGCTGGAACCGTGACCGCTTTCCAAGGTACGGGCCCCTCTCTCGGGGCAAACTCACTCCAGGGTGCCCGGCCCTTCACAAAGAAAAGAGAACTCTCCCCGGGGCTCCCGCCAGCTTCTCCGAAATCGGTTGCGTTACTGCACTGGACGCCTTGCAGCGCCCCTCTCTGCCACTCTGGATTCGGGGATCTGAATCCGACTCCTTTTCAATCAGCTGAAGGCAATGGATGCCACCGCCCGTCCCTTTGGAACAGTGCTCGCCTATCGCTTAGGACCGACTGACCCATGTTCAACTGCTGTTCACATGGAACCCTGCTCCACTTGGGCCTTCAAAGCTCTCATTTGAATATTTGCTACTGTTACAAGACAACCCTGGGAGCTCAGAAAGAATGTTCATACTGTTTAAACTAGGCAGATTAGGATAACCTCTCTATTTTCTGAAAAGAAGCATTCTTTAATCAAGGGCATCCTAGAACTGCTAAAGCCCTAAAAGAAACATTAAATCAAAGTGTTTTCCTTCTAGGTTTGTATTGCCAATTTGGCAAAAGAATTGGAGGTCCATGTATCCCTAACTGAACTGTCCTCATTATGATACAAAAAATCAGGCCCACAGGTCCAAAAGACCCATGCCCAGGTGAAGACTCCTCCCCTGAGCATGCGTAGTAGTAAAATGGTGTGTCAGCAAAATTATAATTGTATGTAAATCACTAACCCACCAGTGTAAAAGGGAAAGTTGCAAACCTTGCAATTTGTTTGTATAAATGCTACTTGAAAAGCTGTGGGGGTGTGCTTGATTTGTGGGAAACCACCGAGCACCCAGGCTTGCGCAACTCTGAAATAAAGAAGCAAATGTCTCTCCTGAGTGTGCAATTATTGGCTTATTGCACACCGGGCAACGAATCCGCTTTTTGGACAACACTACTACCACCAAGATCTGCACCTGTGGCAGCTCCACCCGGGCCCGCGCCCCAGGCTTCAAAGCACACTGCAGCAGCCCTCCTACTCGTCGCTGCGCAGCCCACCCGGCTTCGCATTGCCAGCGACGGCCAGGTATGGGCCCGATGCTCCAGCGCCATCCATTTTCAGGGCTAGTTGATTTGGCAGGTGAGTTGTTACACACTCCTTAGCGGGTTCCGAGTTCCATGGCCACCGTCCTGCTGTCTCTATCAACCAACACCTTTTCTGGGGTCTGATGAGCATCGTCATCGGGCGCCTTCACCCGGCGTTCAGTTCATCCCGCAGCGCCAGTTCTGCTTCCCAAAAGTGGCCCACTAAGCACTCGCATTCCACGGCCCGGCTCCACGCCAGCGAGCCAGGCATCTTACCCATTGAAAGTTTGAGAATAGGTAGAGATCGTTCTGCCCCCAAGACCTCTAATCATTCGCTTTACTGGGTAAAACTGCCGCCCGCGAGTGCCAGCTATCCTGAGGGAAACTTCAGAGGGAACCAGCTACTAGATGGTTCCATTAGTCTTTCACCTCTATACCCAGGTCGGATAACCGGTTTGCGCATCAGGACCGCTACGGACCTCCACCAGAGTTTCCTCTGGCTTCGCCCTGCCCAGGCATAGTTCACCATCTTTCGGGTCCTAGCACGGACGCTCATGCTCCACCTCCTCAATGGAGCGGGCGAGACGGTCTGGTGGTGCGCCCTCGGCTCTGCCTCCCCTTCGGGATCCCACCTCAGCCGTGACTGGGGGTGGGTAGAAAAGCGGTGATGCCACCAGTGACGGAGTCCAGGAAGCTGCCACAGGGGAAGGCGTGGCGGTGGTCCTCTCCATTGGCCTCAGGATTTGATGAGAGCTGCTGCCTGGGGGCTGTAACACTTGCCACCACGCGGTGATGAGCCACCTGCCACTGGGCCTTCCCAGCCAACCCGGAGCCAGTCGCGGCACACCGCCACGGGGAAAATGCACCCAGCGGGGGCCGGCAGCTGGCTGGGTGGTGTTCCCTGGCCCACCCCTGCGAGGGGTGGGAGGGGAGGTGGAGGCGAGGATCCGCCGAGACCCAAGCTGGCCGACCGAGCCTGCTGGGTTGAATCCTCCAGCTGGACTGCATGGACCCCACCCGTTTACCTCTTAACAGTTTCACACCCTCTTGAACTCTCTCTTCAAAGTCCTTTTCAACTTTCCCTTATGGTACTTGTTGACTATCGAGCTTGTGCCGGTATTTAGCCTTAGATGGAGATTACCACCTGCTTTGGGCTGCATTCCCAAGCAACCCGACTCCCAGAAGCCCTGGTCCCAGAGCATTGCTACTGGTCTCACACTGTCCGCGGGCTGGGCCTCGGTCAGAAGGACTTGGGCCCCCTGAGAGTGACGCCAGGGATGGGGGCTTCTGTACGCCACATTTCCTGCACCCCACCACAAGGCGGGGACTCGGTGCTGGGCTCTTCCCTCTTCACTCGCCATTACTGAGGGAATCCTGGTTAGTTTCTTTTCCTCCACTGACTAATATGCTTAAATTCAGTGGGCCACCATGTCTGATCTGAGGTCACAATTGGATGGCGATGGGGCAGGCGTGCACCCGCCCCTTGTGCTTTAACTCCCAGAGGAGGCCCCAGACAAGGCAGAGTCAGTGGGCAAGTGCCTACCAGCCTGTGACTGACCAATAACCCCTGCAATGGGAGAAGAAGGCGGCTCAGAGGGCGAGGTGCTCCATCAAGTTCAGGAATAATGTAGGATGTGGCTCGTTAATCCTTGCTGTTGCACAGAGAACTGACTTTATCTCAACACAAAGGGCACTGGAGGGTGACCTGGAGGGTGACCTTTGTTTTAGGTAAGCAGCTATAGCCGTTAACTGGACCAGGTGTAAATGTCTCCCTGAGATAGCTCAGCTCAACACAGAGGAGAAGACCTCAACTACTAACAAAGGAATTTTGAAGAGAGCAACGGGCTTGAGCTGGCTTCAACCTACGGAGTCCTTCCCAGTGCCTGGGGACTCCCAGCGTCGTGACGGTGAGCATATAATAGAGACCGGTAATTGGCAGTCACATTCGTATTGTGATTGAACTAAGTGTACACTTGTATTGTGATTTCAGTACATTGTTGAATCAGTCTGCTACATCAAAAATCTTGTGTAACATCAAATACCTTCAAAATAAACTTTTATATTAAACATTGCACTCTCCGTATGTGTGCAATATCTAAAAGAACCTGGTCAGAGAGTACTGGACTCTGACACGGCCACCGCAGCTAGGACAGCCCAAGGCCCCTTCCAGGACGAGGGGGAAGCGGTGCAGCGACTGCTGTTTGCCACCACGGAGGTGAAGGACAGCCAGGGGCCCTCCAACACACATGCGCGGCAGCACGGTACCACCATGGTACCCACCCACAGCCAGCCACGCAGGGCCAGGGACAAGGTCCCTGCCTCCGCTGGGGCCAGCTCCTGAATGCTCGCTCGCTCATGCACTCGCGCAGCCCTCTGCCAGCAGCGACTGGGTCCTTGTCCCAGTTGCTGCCACTCTCACCCTGCCACACGACAGCATGGTACCCTTCCCTCCTTTCCCCTCTCGCCACTGATTGATGCCTAAGCTGCCCACTGCCACAACACCTGCGCCATCACTGCTGGCCTCAACACAACACCGCAGCTGACAACAGTTGGTGGGTGGAAGTGGCTCGACACACACTACAGAAGGCAGTGTGCCACGGGGAGGGGACTCGGCAGGCACCGAAACAGCGGCGGTCGAGGCAGTGGGAGGGAAAGGGAGCCGGCCGGCCAGGGGAAAAAGGAAGGGCAGACCCAAGTGAGAAGGGCGGGGAGCCCTGTAGAGAACCAGTACTAAATGCGGTTTTGTCTTGACATTGCTGCCGTTGCCGCAGAGTCACCGCTGCCGAGGTGCGCTGTGCAATGCCACGCCGGCACCCCCGGGAGCCATCCATGAGGTAAACAACCTCAGGCGCCTGCGCAGGGAAAAAAGGTGCGAAAAGGGCAGAAGAAGGCTTCTAGGGGAACAGCACATCTGGCACAAACCGCACGTATGCATTTGTGATCTGCGCATGAGCAGGAGACTCCCCCCAAAAGCCCCCAGCCAGGTACTGGAAGGTTCCGAGAGGGCGGACTGCGCATGACAGCTAATCTGCATGGGAAGTGAGGAAGCACCTCCCAGAGGCGGGGCAAGAACCTATAAAAACTGCAGACTGTGTGAATAAGGGTGGGGGAGTTGTGACGACTGAAGATCTCGAACGGAGTTAGCAGAACATCATCGGACTCGGAGTGGTGGTAGCTAGTTTCTTTTCTCCTTTCCCAACTTTATCTTTTCCCCTTACCCTTGTTCCCCTCTCCCCTTTGCCTTTCCCCACCTTTTCTCCCCACTTCGTGGAAAATAAAGTTAAAAGGTTGTGTGATATTTGACCGGTTTTAGCGTCTTAATCTCGTCCTTGGGATCGTAATGAAACCCTCCCAATATTGGAGCGGGACATCTAATTGGCGTCATGGACAGGATCCCTTGAGACGAGAGTGTCGTACAACCTTATGGTGTGCTGAGCAATTTTGTGTGTGAACGAGATGTACGAACAAGTATGAAGCGAGTGCGGAGTTCCGATCCACAGTTCTGCTCTCCCACAACGGAAGCAGCCGGAGACAAACGAAGCGTAAGAAAGGAGTGAATGTTGAGATCTTTTTACTAGATACTGGTATACTAGTTTGTGGTTTGGCCTCCTGAGGGTTTATAGGGGAAACCTGGATTTCAAGGTGTGACCCCTCGGGACGACATCCCCTTGGTAGGACATTTTTGTAGTAGCTTAAGGTTTGGCCTCCCGCGAGCGTATAGGGGAAACTTGGACTCCTTTAAGGTTTGGCCCTCCTGGGACAAAATCCCCTTTGTAGGATATGGCCGCCCAGAAGGCAGGCGATTTTTGTGAGGAAATTGAGAAATTGTAAGATCTTTTGGAAGTACACCGTTCTCATCCCTCGCCCTCAGGATAAGACTGGGCATGGGACCATTGGTTCCAATTGCAAAGTGTAATAGACTGAATAGCGGTCTTGCAAAAAGAAGCTAAAGTTGAGAGAGGAAAAGGAAAAGCTATTGTTCGCGCCGTGCTAGGAGCGTGCCTAGCAGCTGTGGTGGAGGACAGGAAGCAGGCACCTTGTCAGGCGGAGGCTGTGGTTGCCTCGCTGCAAGCGGCGGTAACACCGCTGCAAGAACAATTATGGGAAATCAAGCAGGTGCTGGAGGAGGAGAAGTGCCAGAATCTGAAAGAGGAGCTAAGAAACTGGCTCCTGAGGGAGGCAAACACCCTCAGCGAAACTGAGGTGCTGTTCGAGGAAAAAGGGGTATGCCAAATTTACCCCCAAAGGGACCTAAAAAGACTAAAGGAGGCCGTAGATGGCCCCCCCATATGTGCCCACTAGTCAAAACAGAATATATATATGAGGATGACAGCGACAACCGCCCCCAGGTTGTTACCAAAGAAATCCCTTTCACGGCTACCGAATGGGCCAAGCTGCAAAAAGATTTTGCTAGAACGGCTAGGGAATCCGAAACCAAATACGTGTGGAGGGTATCCCTGTCGGGGGGGGGGGTGGAATCCCACTATCGGAAAAGGAGGCAGAGGGATATTGGGGCCCAGGCGTGTTCCTGATGATGGGCGATCGCCGAGCCCTGTGGTCCCTGACTCAGAGGGCTGCATATTGGGTGGGGGGGCTGAACCCTCTGGAAAGGGGGGATCCCCTAGCTATAACAGGTTCTGTCGATCAATTGCTGGAAAGTGTACAAAAGGCAGCTTGTCTGCAAATGGTGTACAATCAGGAACTCAAGCCGATCCCGAGCTCTCTGATGTTATTGCCGGTAGACCCTGAGCGGATGACGCCCCTAATACGGGGACTTCCTGATTCCCTGAAACTTATGGGGATCCAATTGCAGGGGAGAATCCAAAATGTGCCCCACGAGGAAAGAATCATGGCTGCCCTGGAGGGGATGTTAACCACTGAGCATTGGTGGCTGGGGAGAAAGGTGTGGACCTGGGGGGAGATAGCCCAGGAATTGATCAGTTATGGGAGGAAATACGGGCCAGTCAGCCGGACTTACCAAAAAGTGGAAGCTAGAGCCATGCGGGCGGTGGAGCCAGCAAACAAGCCACTGGCATTTTCTGGGAGGAGCCCAGACTTGGCCAGAAGAGGAGGATCCCTGACCTGACAGGAACTATGGCAATTGGGGCTGCAAAAAGGCGTGCCCTGAGATTTGATGGACGGGCTCCCAATCAAAAAACTAGAGCTTCTGGTACGGAGGTGGTCTGGACAGGGACCCCCGCCCAGACCGAACCCACCTTCCGCACCGGCCTTAAATGTGGAGGAGGAATTCGAGGGGGGATGAAAGGGCGTCGGGAAACTAGCTGCTCCGCCCCCTCAGGGTGAGGGGGGAGGCAGAGGGTGGATGTTTATAAGACAACTCACCTGCAATAACAAAGGAGATTCATTAATCACTGTAGCGGTGGGGCCGAAGAAAAGGCCCGTAACTTTTTTAATCGATATGGGGGCCCAAATTACAGTGCTAAAATGAAGTGAGGCGGAACGGTGTGACATCTCGGTCCCGTCCAAACACCTAACAGTTTTAAATGCTCTGGGGAAGACCCAAACTGTGCCCATGATCCCGGTAACATTGTGGTTACCAGGGGAAGAGAGTCCTGTGGACACCATGGTGGCTGTGGGGCCTTCTCAAATGAACCTCTTAGGCATAGACGTCCTGAAGGGGAAACAGTGGCGGGATACCCAGGGAAATTCGTGGTCTTTCAGTGTTCCTCAGGTTAGAAGACTAACCAGAGATTTCAGTGTGGCAGTGCGCTTGCTGCAAGCGGTGCCTCACCTCCCCCCCCCCCTTCCCGGCTGACTAATGTAAAACCCTATCCGTTACCTTTGGGAGCGAGAGAGGGAATTACCCCAGTATTGGAGGACCGGAAAAAACAGGGAGTTGTGATCCCTGCACAGTCCCTCTTCAATTCCCCTGTATGGCCAGTTCGAAAATCAAAGGGTAAGTGGAGACTAACCGTAGACTATCAGTGATTAAATAACAATACAGGCCCATTGATGGCCGCTGTGCCAAACATTGCTGAATTAATAGCGACTATCCAGGAACAGTCCCACCCTGTGATGGCAACAATTGATGTCAAAGACATGTTTTTTATGATCCCTTTGCAGCCTGAGGACCAAGAACGTTTTGCCTTCACGTGGGAGGGACAGCAATACACGTTCACTCGACTACCTCAGGGATACAAGCATTCCCCTACGCTAGCCCATCATGCGCTAGCACAAGAGCTCGAAACTGTCCCCATACAGGTGGGAGTCAAAATTTATCAATACATAGACGACGTGCTCGTGGGAGGGAGCCAGGTAGAGGACGTTGAGAAAACGCAGCGCGACATTATTGCCCACCTAGAGCGGATAGGGCTGACAATTCTGCCCGAAAAGATCCAAACTCCCTCCAGCGAAGTAAAATTTTGGGGAATCTGGTGGAGGGGGGGGATGACCTGCATTCCCCTGGATACCCTGTCCTCATCGGACTCAGTTAAAATGCTGGAGTCCAAAAAGGACTTGCAACACGCTCTAGGGCTGCTCGTATTTTGGAGGAAGCACATTCCCAATTTTTCAATTATTGCCAAGCCATTATACGACTTACTTCGGAAAAGGGCTCACTGGGAGTGGACCTCGGTCCACGATGAGGCGTTGCAGCTGCTGGTTTTTGAGGCGAATGCCTACCAAGCTTTGGGGCCCCGATCCACCCCCCGATCCTATCCAGATCAAATGGGGGTTTGCCCAGACCGGGCTCTCTATCCACCTGTGGCAGAAGGGGCCAGAGGGGCCTACACGGCCCATCAGGTTTTATTCACACAGCTTCAAAGACGCTGAAAAGCAGTACACTACGTGGGAGAAAGGGCTGTTTGTAATCAGCCTCGCTCTAAGGGAGGCTGAACGAACTATTCGAAAGCAACCCATAGTTCTCCAAGGTCCATTTAAAGTGACCAATGCGGTCCTGGCAGGGACCCCACCCCCTGACGGGGTGGCTCAGAGAGCCTCCATACAAAAATGGTACACACAAATAGAGCACTACTGCGAAATTTTTTCCGTAACAGAAGGAGCCGCTAAAGTATTAAATATACAAGACAAGGCAGAACTGAATAAAGAAACCCCCCAACTTCCCCCCCAGTAATTCAAGTAGCTCCCCCATTTTCCAATCAGATCCTAAATGCATGGTTCACAGACACTTCCTCAAAGCGGGAAGGGAAAACCTGGAGATACCGGGCTGTGGTGCTCCAAGTGGGGACTAAGGAGCAGATCATTACAGAGGGAGAGGGCAGCGCGCAGGTGGGAGAGCTGGTTGCAGTGTGGCACGTATTCCAATGCGAAAGCCAGGCTACTTCCCCTGTATGCATCTACATGGACTCACATGCGGTGGTCAAAGGCTGTACGGAATGGCTTCCTTTTTGGGAGCAAAACGGTTGGGAGGTTAATAGAATACCAATCTGGCAAAAGGAGAGGTGGCAAGATATCCTTGCAATTGCTAGCTGGACCACCCTGATTCAAGGATGCATCCACGAAGGTGATGAACGACCACTCCCTCTACCTTCCCCCAACCCATTTAATGCCTTCGAGAACACGGAGTTCATGTTGCTGGTGAAAGCAGTAAGCCAAACTTTCAATTTAAGCCACTGCTGGGTTTGCGGAGGACCGCTAGGGTTATGAAGTTGGCCGTGGACGTCCACACCCCTCACCCCAGACCAGATCGTAAGCAATCATAGTGAAACTGCGGATGACACATGGGACGACAGTGGGACCTGGCCAATTCGGTTTCCAGCCATGGGGCAATATTGTTTAAATCATACCCAGGAGGCAGGGATTGAAGTGGGGGAAAATAAATGTCGATGGGCACTCACTCGTAAACTACTCGATAAAGACAGGAATCTTCACCTATGGATGTGGCTCAATGAAACGGGGCGCCATCAGGGACTTGAGGGATACTGGTGAAACAAAAATGAAACTTTAATTCTCCGACAACCCAGTTATCCCCCTTACAAGCAAACCTGCAAATGGAAAGGCACTTCTGGGGCTTGGTATTGTACTGGCCAAATAGGTGACGGGGTGACCACATTTTTCAGCCCTCTGGGTGACAGAGACACAACTTACTTTCAATTCCCACCAGGGATAAACGGGCCATTTGCTCAGGGCATCGGAGCTAAGAAGGGGCATTACTGGATCTGCGGACACACAGCATATAAATCTTTACCCGTGGGGTGGTTGGGAATTTGTTATATAGGGATCATCAGACCTTTGTTTTTCCTTTTACCAGAAACAGGTTAGGCATAAAGGTATATGATAACCTCGGAGACAGAAGTGTTGCCTGTAAGACGCGATCTATTAAGGTAAATTTGGGTGGGACACAAAAATGGGGAAATAATGAGTGGTCTCCTGAACAAATAGTTCAACATTGCGGGCCTGCAACCTGGAATCCTAATGAACCAATATCGGGGGCGAGAGAACCGATTTATAACCTAAATCGAATAATCAGACTACAAGCGGCTCTAGAAATTATTACCAACAAAACCACTGATGCAGTAGATCTTTTAACTCTGCAGTCCCAACAGAGGTGCATGGCAATCCTTCAGCACCGCATGGTTTTAGACTATCTGTTAGCTGAAGATGGAGGGGTGTGTGGGAAATTAAATATTTCCAACTGTTGTTTAGAAATAGATGATGTAGGCGAAGTAGTTCTCCAGTTAACCAAAGATATCAGAACAATAGCCCACGTCCCCATCCAAACCTGGAACGGCTGGAGTGGCGATTTGTGGTCCTGGTTACAGGGGGCACTGTGGGTGAAACAGTTAATATTGTATTTGTTATGTGTGGTTGCCGCTTTAATGTTCTTACCTTGTATAATTCCTTGCTTTGTTCAATTAATCTGACATGTTGTGTCAAATATGCAATTTGTTCCTACCACCTCACCCGACGGCATAAAGAAAATCTGTGCCATCCATCGGCCACAGCCAACCACAGTACCCATCATTTAACCCCATTCTCAGCTTATCCTGGAGGAGGAAATTGCATATTGACATCCACAACGCATTTGCCAGCTGTTTTATACCTGTTGTAGCAATCACTTACGTCGTTAACTCAGTTTTGATGTTTGTTCTGTGAAGTTAAATGTTGTTAAAGTGGTTAAAGAATGAGCTTGCACTAAGCAACACCTCTGTTTAATCACTGTTAAGCAGCTTTTTTTACCCGAACCCATATCGTTCCTTTTACTCTTCCCGCGACTTCCCCCTGCCCCTAATTCTCTCTCCCTTCCTTGCTTTCTTTCTTTCTCTCTCTCTCCTGCCACCAAGCTGCAATGTCGAGCCATGGGGCGCTGTAGAGAACCGGTACTAAATGCGGTTTTGTCTCGACATTGCCGCTGCCGCCTCAGAGCCGCCGCCACCGAGGCACGCCGGGCAATGCCGTGCCGGCGCCCCTGGGAGCCGTCCGTGAGGTAAACAACCTCATGCGCCTGCGCAGGGAAAAAAGGTGCGAAAAGGGCAGAAGAAGGCTTCTAGGGGAACAGCACATCTGGCACAAACCGCACGTATGCATTTGTGATCTGCGCATGAGCAGGAGACTCCCCCCAAAAGCCCCCAGCCAGGTACTGGAAGGTTCCGAGAGGGCGGACTGCGCATGACAGCTAATCTGCATGGGAAGTGAGGAAGCACCTCCCAGAGGCGGGGCAAGAACCTATAAAAACTGCAGACTGTGTGAATAAGGTGGGGGGCTTGCGATGACTGAAGATCTCGAACGGAGTCAGCGGAACATCATCGGACTCGGAGTGGCGGTAGCTAGTTTCTTTTCTCCTTTCCCAACTTTCTCTATCTTTTCCCCTTACCCTTGTTCCCCTCTCCCCTTCACATCCCCTTCACAATTCCCCACCTTTTCTCCCCACTTCGTGGAAAATAGAGTTAAAAGGTTGTACAATATTTGACCGGTTTTAGCGTCTTAATCTCATCCTTGGGATCGTAATGAAACCCTCCCGATACTGGATCGAGACAAGCCCTCACTGCCGATCTGGGACAACGCTTCGAGTCCGGCCCAGGTGCCTGGCTTGGCCCAGCTCAGCAGGGAGCAGTGCACCAGCCACACAGCCTGCCTCAGGGAGGGGGCTCCCTGCGGACCCCTGGCATGGAGCCTGGCACCACCAGGCACCATCCACTGCCCACGCACCCACAACCCACCAGACCCACACTTCCGAGCTCTGAGCTCGCTTCTGCAGCCTATAGCTCCACCGTCCCAGAGATGGTGCCCACACCCACCCATGCACACACAGCCTCCCAGATGACAGCACGCACTCTCCCAGCCCTTCTGCAGGCAGACGCCTTTGTCTCCCTACCTCCTCAAACAACCACCAAAGGTCCAGCAATAGCAACATTCAATGGTTTCAGATGACTGGGGTAACTCATGGCCATCTCTGTGAAGAATTTTGATCTTGCTTTCTGAGAAGGACTTTCTCAAAAGGCACATGCAGTCCTACCTGCCATTAAAAGCTAGCCTTACCTAAGCTGGCAAACGTATGGAGTATGCCACCAGAGGAGAGGAGAGGGGAGGAGAGCCCCCTCTAATGAAGAGCCTCACAATCTGCTTTTGTCACTTCTCAGACAGCCCAAGGTCGGTTAAGAAGCCAAAATTACCTGCAAACCACTTCCCTCTAGCACCGACTGGGAATCCCAGGAATTCCACGTCGTCAGCATTCAGGAGTTCCCTCGCCTGCTCCTCTAGGTGCTGCTACTTCTGCACTTTTTTCTGCTGCTGCATCACCTAAAGATGACAAAGAACTTTCAAACCGGACTGTTCTGTCCACCCCTTTGCCCGAGATCCATTTACCACAATCAAATCTGGTTTAAAGAGCTTGTTGGTCTTATCCCTCAAACGGTGTTCTACCAATACCACCCAATCTGTCCTCCTTGCATCTTTCACCAGCATTTTGCACAAGATGTTATGCCTTTTAATCCAGGCATCCTGGACTGCAGGGCAGTATCCATCAGTGTGGGAGGTTTCCCACTCAGCAGAACAGTGCCTGCAACCTCTCGCATCTCCTTCCGCCTGGCCTTCTCTCCACCCAGATGTTCACTTCTGTGGTGAATGCAGCCTGCTACTCCGGGAGCAAAGGGTAGACTTAGAGGCACCATAGTGTCGACCTTACCATTATATTGGGATTCTTTGGCATAATTGGTTGCATGGGCATTCACATGCCTCATGGCAAGTCAACATTGGTTGCTGGCTTCCCAGATGCAAGGCCACAGGGGCTTTCCTCATATTGGCTTGTGTGGATAGCCCATCCCGTATACCCAATATACCGTATGTAAGGCCCTTATATAATGGCCAACTGTCAGCGTATATAAGTAGGGGCCCTTCAGTTTTGCTGAGCACTGCATAGTCTTCCCGAAGGCTGGCCCACTGGCTTGCGAGGCCCAAGCCAGTCTCATACAAAAGCTCTTTGATGGTTGGAATAAAGGCCACGCCTTAACACCAGCTCTCTGCCCCTTTGCATGAGGCTGAGCCAGCAGTGAACCATGCACATTCTTGCTGCTCAGCTCTTAGCTGATTGCACAGCAGTGACTTCTCTACATGGAGATTCTGGGGCCACGGCTGGAGGGCTACACTGCCAACTGTCCTCAGGGGGTAATTTCTCAAAAGCGGCAGCCTCCAAGAGACAACTATGAGCATCAGAGATGCCCAGTTTAGAGGCTTTCATGCCTAGTTGCAGCTAATGCTTCCACTTCCACAAGCTTCTGACCTGTGCAGTACCCTTCCTAGCTACTGGTCCTTCACCTCGGATCCATCCCATTGTGGGCAAAGGAGTCTGTACTACCCCTGGATCTGGGCCTGTGAGAGCTTGTGTTTGCTGAAGAGCCCAGCCTGGAGGTAGGATTTGCTCTTCCAGCAGAGTGTATCATTCAGCTGAACCCCATCCCCTTTTGGACCAGTACCTAATTGCCACAGACCCCGTGAGACGACGTCACCTGCTGTGGTCACTTCCAGCTCCAAAGGGATTCCTTGTCTTCTGGGCTCAGAAGTGCAGGCGGACTAAAGGCACCTTTAGCTTGATCAAAGGCTGCCTTGCAGTTAGGCCACCCACCCAAAGGGGGCCATCTTCCTCACTACAGTCTGTATGGGCTGGAATATATACCCTAGATGAGGGATAAAAGTCCCCCCAGAAACCCCAGGAAGAATTGGGTCTGAGCTAGGGATGTTGGCTCCGCAAAGTGGGCAATGCTCTCCATGGCTTTTTGTGGTATTTTCCTCTGGGCACCCCACCAGAGTATGCCTGGAAAGATTACTTCATTGCTGGCACCCTGTATCTTCTTTGGGGTCACTACCCACTCTCCATCACTTCATATGTCCAGAATTCGTGCCTTTGCTTCAACAAGGCAAGTTTTGGTGGGACCGCTTAGCAAAATGTCCTCAAGGTAGTGTCCCATTATTACCTATCAGGCAGAGGCACCCAGTCGAGGTCCCTGCATACATATCTACACGTTAAGACTGCGGTAATCCACTGTCATTCCCCAGGAACCAGCCTTCTTTTTCACTGGCCAAACTGGACCATTGACGGCGCTGGCTGCCGAGCCAATGACGCTGCGCTGGGCTGGTGGCTGCCGTTGCGTGCATTCTGCAGGCGCGACAGTAGGTGTCGCTGGTTCCTCTCTTTTCTCCTTCGGCTGCTCGCCGAGCTTCGCCCCCCCGGGCACTTAGTGCGCTGCTGCGGCTTAAGCTGCAGCCATCGCCTGAGCAGCTCTGCTTTTGGGTCTCCCTCCCGCCCGCTCGCAGCAGGTCTGGAAACATAGTGCCGCGACTCACCCTTTCTTTCTGTTTCACGTTTTCCCACCTCTTTCCTGTCTTCCTGTCTCTGCTAACAGAGGACACCTCTGCTACCTGGGAGAGCAGTGCTGCAACTCCCCCCACCATACCTGTTCCCTCTCCAATCATCTGCAGAACCATAACTATAAGATGGGGGCTGGAGGGGAGTAGGGGGATGAGGATCAGTTTGTAGCATCGTAGTTTGAATGGTTTTGCGTTTTGGGCTCTAATCTATTCCAGTAAATGGGGGGGGGGGGGAATAAATTCCAGACAATGTTCCTAATTGCTGCAGCTGGCTTATTTCTGCTGCACTAGGAGTCCTCTCAGTGAGCCCATCACCAATGTCTGCACAGCCAGGCAAGTGAAGCGCGCCACACCCATCAGCCAGTCCATCAGGGAGGGGAACAGGTTTTTGATTTGCTGCCGCCTGTTACTGAGAGTGCTTCGCAGCATGGACTCTTGGGGGAGAGGCCCCTTCCATCAAGTTCCTCTCTGGTAAAGCAAACCACATCTGCCCCATCATGCTACAACCTGAACAGCAATTCTAATAACCCTTCTTTGGGCTTTTGCTGATAGTGTCCCTGCATATCCTGCAGCTCGGATGCTTTAAAATCACAAAGAGTGATAGTCCCTTGCCTATTGGCTGCATTCCGTCCAGTAAGCCCCTGCTCTACCAACGGCCAGGCAGCTACCGCCTCCTCATGCTCTATGTCTGACTCCAACCTGGGGTGTTCATGAGAGTCCCAGATATTGCCATCCCAAATCTCCAGACCCCAATCCTCTTTTCACACCAGTGCCGGAACTACCAGGGGATGGACATCTTGCCTCCCCTCTTGTCCTGACCGCAGTTTGCAATGTGGGTGATTTGCAATGCAGACAGCCATAACAATGCACATCCATGCCACAGATTTCCCCCTCAATCCACAGTGGTGGTTCCCACCTCTTGGGTCAGTTGGCAAGCCTCCTTAGTGGCTTGGAGATCACTTTCCAGCTGCCCAATTTGTGGGTGCTGCACTAACAATGCCTCATCCAGAGCGCAGTCAGTAAGATCCCCTGCTGCCTTTCCCTCCAGCAGCCCCACTTTCTCCAGTCCGAGCTTGCAGAACAATTCCTCTAGCCTGTCTGGGGTTACCCCCAGCTCACTTTCAAGCTCCGGCCATGCTGCAAGCAGACCCACCCCACTACCCTGTGAGCTATGGGTGCCCACTGACCCACAGCAAGCCACCCGAGGATGCGGCTCCCCACCTCCCCCTTGTCCTTTTGTCCCCACAGAGGCATCTCCACACCGGTACCTGCCAACTCGGCCAAAATGGACCCCAAGATGGGAAAAAGGAAGGTTGGGTACAGGTGTAGAGAGGCACTCAAGGCATGTGAGGGGTTAAACAAAGTAGATTTAAGAAGGACTTACCCCTCCAAACTGCATGCGGAGCCCCAGGAACCACACTGAGGGGTCACTGCCCAGGAATGGACAGGTCAGATGCCCAGGCTGGAGTCATTCTAGTGTATGCTAGGGGCCCCTTTTATCTCCTAGAGCTCTTTCCTTATCTGTGAAGCAGCTAGACATTGTTGACTAAACAGAATATGCATGTCTGGCCCTAACTGGTTTTGATCAGTGTGTAGAGCAACACTCCTGGGCTCAAATTAAGTGCTTTTTGCAAGCCCAGCCTGAAATAGGTGGGCATTATTCAGGACTAAAAAAAAATTAAATAACCCTTCCTCTGGACTTCAACCCGCCTTTTTGTTTCTTTTTTTGTTGTTTCTTTTTTTCTTTCCACATTGCTTTCAGCCTTCCTTCTCAGCTGTAACAATCAGCAGATCAGTCTTCCTTGTCAAACTAGACATTCCCTCCTTCACAAGCCAGGGAGGCTTTTCACCCCAAAGTGCATGGCTAGGGTAGAGTGAGCTGGCAGTTTTGTGGAAGGCCTGCTCCACAGAAAAGAACACGCAAATGTGATGTTACATTTTGGAAAGGATATGCAAGCAGAGCAGCAGAGTAAGGCCAAAACCAGGTGCTTCTGGAAAGCCCAGCCTTAAATAGGCAGGTTAAAAGTAAGTGGGGGCTGGGTGGGAATGAGAGAGAAAATGAACTCAGCTGTGACAGAGATGGGAGCATTCACAACTGAACAGAGTGGAACAAACTAAAAAGACTCTCATAAATGGCAGTGTTCTCTTCCAAAACAGCCAATATACAAATACTAGAGATAAAGCAAGGAGGATAGTAGCAAAACTGATCAAGTAGTCAGAGGAAGCCCCAGGAACCATGTGCTCTTTAAAAGGAGCCCAGGCTGAGTGTTTCCTTTCCAGAGGCAATTAGTAAAATAGTTGCAGATGATGGAAAAAGGTCTCATTCCTGTTGTCACAATCACAAGAGAGGGAAAGGAACAACGTCCCTAGTAGATTCCAATTGGCATAACCTATCAAGATGCAGCCCCTCTGCCTGCAGAGTCCTCAGGGAAGCTTCACTGCTAGCTCTGAGGAACCTGGTGTGTGCTGTGTGGCCAAGGGCAGGAAAGGGAACCTGATAGATTTCATGATTTTTCTGTTGCTGTTTTCGGTATCTCCACAACTGTAGTCCTGCAGTGTTTGATCTCCACGCTGCACGACAGGACACAGATTGAAAAGGCCACAGTGCTGGGCAAGGAAGGCCTGGGGAAACTGTCTCTGAAAGCAGCCCTTCTCCTAGGCAGATGTTCAGGTAGTGGCTTTCAAAGCACAGAACCCCCCCCACCCCCCCAGTAAATATTATTATTCCCCCTCTGTGTGTGAGGTGCCAGGAAGAGATGACTAAGCTGGCTCATCAGCAGGAGAAGCAATGGGAGCAATGACCTCAGGGTTAGGACGCTGGACTAGGACTCCTGAAACACAGAAGCCAACTCCTAGTTCCAGTGGCAGCTCCTTGAGAGGTGGTGGAAAACAACAGCAGCAGCAGCAGCAGCAACAACAGCAACCACCCTTCCTCTCTGTCTGGTTTCCTAAATCTTCCTGGTGCCATCATTTCCAAAGAGGAGGCTTTAACCCAGAAGCTCACCTGAGAAGCAACACAGAGGCCTATGCTGGAGGAAGGGCAACTTGCAACACCATGCACAGCCCACTGCCAGGTGTTCTGAGTCTTCAAAGCTGCAGTCTTGCCTCCAATTTTTTGTAGAAGCAAAAGTCAGCCCTCGCCTGCAGCCTCCACATTTCCCCAGGCAAGTGGCATGTAGGCTTCCCTCTCCCCTTGGGCGTTGCAGGGGGGTCTTGCAGCAAAGCAGGTAGATGACGAGGGACGCATCAGCACAAGTAGGTGGATAAGCCAGAGCTAACACAGAGCAGCACATGGGATAGGAAGGGCATCAGTAACTCCCCCAACACCAGGTCTCTGCTGAAGTTACTCAGGCAAGCCCCCAGAAACGACTGCAGGCTGTCTGACAATTTAAGCAGCGCATCTCAGTTCCACTTGGGCCAAGTTTTCAAGTCCTCGGTGCCCTTACAAAATCTGACAATGTTTAAAGCTGAAGCTGGGATTCTACAGCAGTCCCCAGCTCGAGCTCGGGGCAGCTCATTGCCTTTGTGGTTTCTCCAAAGCCCTTCCTTTGGTGACTAGCTGATTGATTCATCTCATCTGCAGCACACACACATCAAGGACTCCTTTGTACCTCTAGGCAGATGGACTCGCATGGCCAGAGCTCCCTGCTCTCCACAGATGGGAAAGCAGTACCATGCCCTGCAATTTCCCTGCAAAACAGAGCTTGGATCTCTAGCCCTCCAGAAGAATCACATGTTCAGCCTCTCCTTGGGGCAAAATTATAGGCCTCTAGAGCCAGAGCCTGGAGGCCTTGGGAGCCATGGGATGAGAGCAGCCCTTTGGGCTAACAAGTGCAGCCATGCTCAGAGGAGCTTCCAGGAGAAGAGCCGAAAAGGCAGGTTTCCTGGGCCCTGGGGAATTGATCTTGCTACCTAAGGTCACAAACACTTCAGCTGGAACTTGTCCACCAGCTCTGACATTTACACTGTTCCTCTGGCATGCAGGTTTCCTAGCAGCACATGGGATCACGCAACATGTCCCTCGGGGAAAGGGCCAAAGAGTGTCTCTAGGCAGCATCATTTTTGAAAGAGAATTTGGGGAGGACTGTGGTTCTTGCACACTTTCAAGTAACAGAACATCTGCCCTGCCACAAACACACAGCAACATAGCCACCCCCTCACAAACTCACACAGAGTTTTCCTTCCTGCAGAGGGGCATTATGATGCCCGACTCTGAACCTTTCCCCTGTCCCTTGGCTCACAAAACATCAGCCCCAGGGACCAGATGTTCTCCTGGCAGAAATGCTGCCTGCAAGTGCTCCTCTGAAGCTGCATTGGCAGGGCCCAGCAAGGCTACAGAGTTTAAAACTTTGCATGTTGTGCTTAACAGCAGCAAGGACTCCCGGGGCTGCAGGATAATCTAGGGGCACAGCGCTGCTTCCACCACCAGCAGCGTGCCAGGGCCCTGAGGGGCAAACCTGTTACTGGTGGTCTGTGGGTTTGCTGCATTGTCCTCACCAGAGTTCACCTCCCTCAGGACTCACAGCAGCCCCCACTGCATTGCCTGGCAAGCTCCTCTGCTTCCCACGTTTGAGCAGAGTAAGGGCAAAGGAGAAAAAAACAAGCCCACAGACCTGTTTTGTCTGAGGACAGTTGTTTAATTAATATTTTGCACTGAACTCTACTTATAGTTCACACAATTGTTGCCTATAGATGTAATGGTGAGCTTTATATGTTCTCTATAGGCAAAATTGAACTCAGGCTGTTGAACTAGGACTCTAAATTTTTCTTTTCATAACTTCAGAAGCATTGCAAATATTGAAAAGAAAATCCTTAACTGTTTTGCTTCTCTGTTCATTGGAATTGTCTTCTCACAACAGCATGATAGCTTTTCTAGTTGATGCTTAGCTATTATCTGGAAATGCAAAATACTTTACTCCTCCCCCCCCCACCCCCAGCTTTAGATTTCCTCCTCAGTTCTTGCCAGCAAATTCTGGGAGACAAAAAAATTCCAAGAATTTAAAACAGAGAATGAAAAGGGAGCTGGAAAGGCTTTAGTGGCAAGTCTTGCCTCCTGTAAAAACAAGCATATGCAGTGTAGCAAAGAAGAATAAAGAGGCAACACCTAAACTGTATTAGTCCAGTCTCAGATTCGGGACTGAAGTTTGTTCTTGTTTGGCTGCCCTGCTCTGTTGTTATCTCTGTTAACATGCCTGCAGTGTGGGAAGTGTCCTGCCAAAACACCATAGTCCCTTGTGGAGTTTTCATACAGCTGAGCTCTCTCTTTTACATAGTTTACTGTCTTGTGGAATTGTGTAGGGACACAACACTTGCACCTGCTTTGATTTTTCTCACACTGCTCTCACACTCTTACTGCTGTCTGAGATTGAAAGTGTTTTGGTTAGGAGGGAAGGGTTGCTGTTTTGAGGATGGGGGCACTTCTCCATGCTTTAGCCCTATGGATCTCTCTCTCTCTTTCTCTCTTTTCTTTTTTTTTTTTAATTACAGAGTCTGTCTATTGTATGGTCCATCGGGGTGGTTGCTCAAGCACTTGCTAACAAATGTGGCCAGGGTGACAGGAGAAGAGCCTTCGTTAAGAGAAAAGGTGCTGATTGCCTAAGTGAATGGTGAGAGAATCTGACCGACAGCTTCGTTCCCCATTTGAGCAGGTAAGGTGGACATAAGCTGAGGTGCCTGGGAGCATCTGGGTAGCCCGGCACTGGAATTCTTATACTGGTGGCAGCCAAAACTGGATGCAGTACTCCATGTATTCTCTAATGCATGCCTAGTAAAGGGGAAGCATCTCTTCCCTTGCTCTACCAGCTCCGTTGCTGTTGATGCAGCCCTGTGTGCTGCTAGCCTCCATCCCTGCTAGGGGATGCTGCTGACGCATGCTCCCGCCTGTCTAGCAGGCCCCCAGGGTCTGGTCAGCAGAGCTGTCACCCAGGCAGTCAGTCCCCAGGCTGCACTGCCACGGGGCTTAGGCCATACCAGGCGCAGGACTTTGCATCTGTCCCTTGCTCCATTTCAGGAGGTTCATGGCTACAAGGATGCTGCGGAAGACCATGTTGGAAGTGCTGCTAAAGGCGGGAGAGGAGAGCTACCAGAAGCTACTGCTTCTAGCTGTGACTGCTGAGGTTTGATGCTTCCCTGTAGATCAGAGACTTGAGACCTAACTCATGCAAACCAGCATCACTACTATCTGTAGGCATTTACACATCTACTGCCAGAAGAGCCACCATCCTCCATTCTGAACCCCTTTTTTTGCCTTACGCTCCATTCTTTCTGAGTTTGGGACCAACTTTTCAGTGCCTTTGCACCTCCTTTTCTCCAGCCCCAATTCCACCCTGCAAAGCCTGGCAGGGTGCCCCAGAGGAGGTGGGTCCCTGCAGTGCCTCTGTGATATGAACTGGAGTCACAGTGGGACACCCTGTGTCCTAACAGCAGCTCCCCTCTCCCCACAGCATGTCCCCATGGAGCCCCAGCACACAGGCCTAGAGGGTGCTGGGAGCAGGTCACCTGGTGCCTGTCATCCCGGGCTGCTGGGCTCCAAGCACGCCCCCAGCACAGCTCTCACAACAGCAGGACTGCTCCAGATCTCTCCCTGATTATAGCCACTGCCTTGCGTGACCTGACACAAGGAATGATATGGCTGGGTATATTCTGCATGCCCTGACGTCAAACTGGGAATCATGCCACGAAACTGTAGGGTTGTTATTTCCTGGAGCCCTACCTGTATACCTGCACTTTTTGGTCTGGTGTGATGTTCAGGTGATTCTCAGGAGAAGGCAGCAAAAGAGCTGCTGCATCTCTTGACAAATCAAGGAGTTTTTGGAATGAGAATCAAGGAGTGAGGGAGTGCAGATGATTCTGAGAGAAGAGAAAGTAAGGCAGGGATGTTTAGAAACTGTCTTTTCAGATTGCAGGGGCCAGAGAAGACAGTGATCACTAATGCAAATCCTGAGAGCGTATGAAAGAGATGCCACGTGTGCCTGGGAACACAAAGGTCCCCCTTAGATCTGAGCACATCTGGGAATGTTGCAGGGCCTGGAGTGGGAAAGGCAGTCAGTTTGGTGGCAGTGGTTGGAGAGGATTTTTCTGGTCCAAAGGGGAGGGCAGAAAGGTACAGCTAAGGAAATGCCACAGTGTCACCACAGTGCCATTTGACTTCTGTACATCTTTTCCTTTCTTTTCCTTTCTTTTCTTTCCTTCTTTTTTTTTTTTTTCTTTTTTTTTTTGGTACCTGGATTCAACAAGAGATTAGCTCCCAACCCAGAGACATACCAGTAAATACATTCAAGCTTGAGGTGGCCATTTCTGCCTTAGACAGAAAAGAGTGTAGGTAAGCTGTATGCAAGATGCTTGACAGAGTCAGGCATTATTCATGCACAGTATTGGGGGGTTTTCAAGTCTGACCTCAGTTAATCAAGGCTTCTAAGACTTAGCTTATGTCCAGCTATCAGCTTCCGAGTTCTTCTAGTTTCTCAGTAGAGTCAAAGGAGAACAGTCATGTTTCTGAAGAAACACCACCCAAGGATATATTTATACTCTCTGTATCAAATGAACATAAGTTTTTTTAAGAAGAGATAGGGCCATAAGTCCTCCTGGTGCATTTGTGCATGTTCCATCCATAGCTAATTTTACTCTACAGTAACATTGCATCTTGAATTACCCATCTACCAGCTAAGCCTTTTTCTCTAGGCAAAAGAAACCTTGTGGCCATTTCCTCTTCCCTCTTTTTCTGAAACATTGTAGAAACAAATATGGATGGAGGAAAAAAAATAGCATATCATGTAAAAAAAAGTCAAGATCTTATTTCCCAAAGTGCAGAATGTAAAGCCCGAGGCACTTGTAATGCAGGTGTTATGTGGAACTAGCTCTTGCTCCTGTCCTCTCTCTCCAGGTCAGCAGATATGACGGCTCTCATTTCCAAAGTGTCAGCCTCTTGGGGGTCTCAAGGAAGAGATGTCCAGAAGGATGGGGTGAGTCGAAGGGCATCTGGGGCTGCTGCTCTGCGTATCGATTTCTGAGACATTGTGTGGGCAGGGGCAGACCAAAGACCAGACCATATTGCTTTCCTGGGGCTTCTTACCCCATGTTTGGGGAACTTGCTCATGCCATGGGCACGTGACATTTGGGCACCACAACAGCAGAGGTAAGCTGAGAGCCTGTATTTCACAGAGCTGCATGAGAGTAACACCAAATAATCCCTGCACCAAATAATCCCTACACAGCAATGGTGATAGCACCAGGCGTGTTTGCTGCAGGCTGTGAAACACGTCCCTAACAGCTGCTCTGTGCAGTGCTGAGGCTCTCACACAGAGCCAAGCAGGCAGAAGTGCCGTGGCTCAGCTGCCCGTGCAACTAGGTGGGCGAATAGCTGCAGCAAAGCAAAAGCAAGCAGCAGCTGGTTGCCAGCAAAGGTTCAGCTCACAGGCTGTGCTCCCTCCCAAGCATGGCTAGCCTGCATCTTTCTGCATGTGTCTTCCCTGGGCCCTGCTCTCTCCTGAGGAACTGGCAGCAGTGACAGCTTTCCTTCTGCCTGTGTGGAATGCGCTCTGGTCATCTCAAAGCCCCCGGTCCTGCCAAGAGCAGTCAGCACAAGCCCAGCAGCTCTGCAGTCCTTCACTTGTGGCTCCATGGAGGGCTGTGAAGGAAGAGACAGTGTGAACACCAGAGAACTGTCCTCTCTTCCTCTGGCAAGTGGCACTGCCTGTTTGTTCAGGCAGTTAGAGAGGGGGGCCTTGGCCTCTACTCTGCCCCTGCCCCTGGTATCCCTGGATCTCTTAGAAATTCAGTGCCATGAACCCAGCCTTAGGCAAAAAGGATGCACTTTCCCTGTTCAGAGGCTGGCATCCATCTTGCCTGAGATGTCAAAGCGGCGATGCAAAGACAGTTCAAGAGGCAGAAGTTACACATTGCTGTTGTGAAGTGTTATCTGATAGGATGAGGTTTTTTGTTGCTGTTCACTTTGTGTCCTTTTATACCTGGGGCTTCTAGGAGAGCCCACAGAAATAAACACCCTGAAATTGGCAAGTTTTTCTCCATTAAGGGATTGAGCTATCATCCTTGCACTGGCCCCTGCAGGTAATGCCGTGGTCCTGAACTCACAGCACAAGCCTCTCACTTAGGCCTGCAGTCAGTGTAGGCTATGAAATCAATTGAAGTGTTGCTTATTTTTCCCTGCAGGAGCCAACCAGCCCAGTCAGCCTTCCCTTAATGGGAAGACTTACACCAAGGCTTCACTTGCTCCCAAGGTCTGAGAGAAGGACCCTGAGACTGCAGATACTGTCCCAACAGAAAGCGCTGGCTGGCCCCTCTGCTCCAACTACACCAAACTCACCCTGGCAGTGCAGGTCCCAGGCACCCACCCTCAACCCACCAAATGCTAATCCTCTTGGTGTCAGCCGAGAGGTGCCCACTGCCTCAGCCCCTGCTCCCACCTTTGGCTGAGGGTGTTGCCACAGTCATCAGCCACTGAGCCAGGCTGGGCTGTGCTGCTTGGGCTCTGTGCTGCTGCCCTGTGCCTTTTCTTTTGCGATGGCCAAGGCAGGGGCAGGTTGGAGGGAAAACACTTGGTTGTCGACTGGGGGGGGGGGGGTCCCTACTGTTTCAGCACGAGTGTCAAGCAGAAATAAAACACAGGTGAGGCCATGAGGGAGCTCAGGATCTCAGCCACAAGAGATGTCACGTCATGGTAGGTAAGGGGATTCCAGCTAAGGGCAATGTGTTTGGGAGAGTGACTGTGAAGCCACTTCTGTCAGGCTGTTCATCTACAACGAGCCAGTACCCCTCAGCCCTATCCCATACCCTAAGCGCTGCCGCTAGCCTGTAACCTCTATCCTCCAACAGTCACAACCTAAACCCCTCACTGCTAAGCTGAAGCTGGAACCCATTACCCCTTTTCTGATCTCAAGATCACCACTAAACTCCGGACCTTATGCCCTGGGTCCTATCCATTAAATGTTAGGCGATACCATGGCTCACATTCCTAAGCCTCATCCCTAACTTCGAGCCTAAATCCTTTGCCAAAAAGCTACCTCATACACTATTCAACGACAAGAAACCTTCAATGAAACAGGGAACCTGCTGCTAAGGCTTTCCCAAAACTCAGACAAGAGAGATCTAATGCCTACGTGAATCCTGCACACTAACCACAGAGTACAAACCATCACCTGATGCCAAAGGCTAATTCATAAGCGTTATACTTACACTTCTACACACTAATAACATTCCTAAAACCCAGAGTCTTACACCCATCCTCAAAGGCAAGCTCAAACGTGTTAAATGCCTGGGAGAAAGAGGAAGGGCAGTGGCTATGAGGAGTGAAAAGAGGTGGAGATGAGAGGAGAGACAAGAGGCAAGTGAAAGAGAGCAAAACCTGAACATTTGAGGGGCTAGGCTAAAGGTTGTGAGGTCACCTGTGCTGCAGGAAGCTGTTTGATGAGGAGCATGAGGTGGGCACTGTGAGGTGCTCAAGGGAAGGTCAGGGGCATGCCAGGAGGGCAAAGAGGTAGTGTGTGTGGAGAGAGCTGAGACCCAAGCCCAACTCTGAGCCAGCAGCCAAAAGCTTTGCCTGACCCCACTCAGCACAAAGCCCAAAGCCTGCACGCATGCCTGAAGCCTGAGGCCAAACTTGCTCTGTCGCAGCCCCTAAGCACCCAGCCTTCTTGTAAGCCCAGCTGGAAGGGCTTGGGGGCCTGGGAGGCAGAAGAAGAGCAGGGCAGGTGGGGTGTTGGAGTGCAGGGGTGTGGAGCTGAGGGGAGAGGGCAGAGGCAGGCAAGAGGCAGGTGGCGGTGAAGGTGTGAGGGCTGCGCTGTAGATTGTGAGGTCACTTGTGCTGCAGCAATGTGATTGGTGAGGAGCAGGAGGCGGGCATTGTGAGGTGCTCCTGGGAAAATGAAGGGCATGGCAGGAGGGACAGAGGTGGTTGGGGTGGCAGAGGCAGAGGTGGGTTGGAGGAACAGTGCTTCTTTTTTTTACCAGGAGGTCTCTTTTTTTCCAGCACTTGACTGTCCAAGGCAAGAATGCAACCTGTGAGGACATGAAGGCTCCATTTTCTCAGGCATACCTGTCCTCCCTGATAGCTTCTACTCAATGTAAAGCCATTTCCTCAGTGCGGTGCCTGTACACTTGACTCTTCTTCCAAAATTGGAGTCATGAAAGTGGTGATGGAATGGTATCCCAAAAGGGCCCGTTGCTAGTGTCCCATTGTAAGCTGTTAGGGAACCAGGTTTAGATTCAGGGTTTGCTTTTGGGGCCCTGTGTCAGTGAAGATGGTTAAGGATCCCAGAGTAACCTTCCTGAGGCTGTGACACATTTGTTTGGGTGGGTGATGGCTGAGCATCTTCCTGGAGAGGCAATAAGCTGCCAGCAGAGCTCAGAGCATTTTGGGGAACATCATACAGTGGGGGTGGGCAGTGGGTGGAGCCATACAACACAGGAGACCATCCAAGGTGGAGTCACCGAGCGGTAAAGAGCAAAATCAGGAAATGCATAGGTAAAGGAGGGCTCCGCAATCCCAGGAGAGGCCGTGGAGACCCAGCAGGCTCAGGGAAGA
This sequence comes from Dromaius novaehollandiae, assembly GCF_036370855.1. Taxonomy (NCBI): domain Eukaryota; kingdom Metazoa; phylum Chordata; class Aves; order Casuariiformes; family Dromaiidae; genus Dromaius; species Dromaius novaehollandiae. The sequence goes on from NW_026991505.1 coordinate 1,081,701, forward strand.
GAGACTGGAGAGCCATCCTTGTACTCTCTTTGGCATGCCATAGGCTGGCTCCAGTGCAGCCCCATAACATATCTCGTGCCCTCGGAAATGCTGCCTGGGCCCTCTGAGCACCCTCCACAGCCACATAAAATGGGAGGCGGGGACTGCCAGTGGCATGAGAACCATCCTCTTGGGTCTGCTTCCTGCTCTCACGAGAATGGGCACAGTGGAGTCGCCTCACGGCCCTGTGGCACCACCATTGGCTCTCTGCTGAGCAGCAGTGCCTGCACGGAGCCCTGCAGGGAGCACAGGGGAGGGGGACCTGGAGCAGCTGGCCAGGCCAGCGTGGACACCCTCATCTGGGGAAGGGCTTTCTGGGGAGCAGGGACGTGCCTGGAGGGGAGCAAGGGGGTGGTTCCCAGGAAAGGTGAGAAGTGTCATGGCTTCTTTATAAAAACTGCTAAGGCTATGCATATGATCAACAGTTGTCATCTGTGGACACTGTGTGGTTCAAATCTCAATACGATACAACCTGGCAACTCTGAGAAATATCAGAGTCTTTGGAACAACCCTTGGGTTGGACTATCAAGACCAGAGTTGCAGGAGAAACTTCAGTCCTGGACATTGTTCCTGTTTTCAGAGGATAAATTGTCAGAGGGCCAGCTTACCCCAATAAATGGACAAATACTTGATTGGGCAATCTTTCTCACCATCATGTCATCACCACCAGCTAGCTCTAGGTTGGCTGGATCACTTTAACCTGGAAAAGGGACCTAGCTAGGTGTTTACATAAGGTGTTCATACGTGTTTAATAAATAGCCACCTGCCACATCATCTAACTCGTGGTGCTCATGAATGGATCAACAAGAGTCTCCCTGTCCTTATCTACCATCCAGCAAAACCACAGCCAAGGGAATGGGCTTGGTGCAATCAGTGGGGAAAGAAGACCCTATTGAGATTGACTCTGGTCTGGCACTGAGAAGAGACATAAGGGGTCTGAATGGACCTCTCTGAAAGGACATGACAGGAGAAGAAGTGGGACACTACTCTGGTGGTTTTTTCACTCACTTGGCTAGGTAGGGTTGATCAGGTGCTGCGCATGGCTAGACAAACGTGCTGCCCTGTTTGCACTCGGCCAGTCCATTTTAATCTCTTTTCTCTCATGCTTCTTTCTCCCCAGTCCCCTTTAGGCAATAACCCCTCCAGTCCACAAGGTTGTCAAGCAGAGCCACTCGAGTGGCCTCATCTGGGAGCGTACACCCCCTCCAAGGCCCCAGGGACATAATCGCTGCCCCAGGAATAGCCAAGTCCATGTGCTCCTTTGCACTGATTAGGCTCCTGGCATTCCTCTGCCATCACTGATCATCTGTTCTTTGTATTGATGGTGACTAGCCTTCCAACACATAAACTCACAGTTTAGTCCAGTGTTTGGCCCATATGTTCTGCAAGTGTTAACAAGCCACAGGAACGATATGCAGAGGAGTTACTGTGCAGCTCTGGGCACAGTGTAATCTGCTTCATAAAATGCATTCTTAGGAAAAACAGGCACTGGCTAAGGTTGAACAATAAGAAAACAGTGGCAACTGGGAGAAAACAGGAAGCTGCTGCTTGGCGACGTTGCCCCACCCCTTGCAATCGACTTCCTAAGAAAACATGGGATCTCATTTTGCTCCTGTTGTAGATGACTGCATTAATCAATGCAGACACCGCACAGTAAAAAACAAACAAACAAACAAAGAGCTACTATGAAGTTAGTGGCTAGGTATAGGTAGAGGTATATATAGGTAGAGGTGTATATAGTAGTGTAAACAAGGAAGGAGGCAGCAGCAAGGCACAAAAATATAAATCACACCACCCTCCTACAGAAGGTAGTCTTAGAACCACAGTGACGAGCTTAACATGGAGCATTATTATGCATATAAAAGAGTCCATGTCTAAAAACAAACCCAAGAAGCCTGTTTTCACAGAAGGATGAACTGGAGCAAGACAGTAAGGGGATTTCACAGGTGATCTGGCTCAAGTCATTGCCTCTGCTGAAGGATACAGCACGCATGCAGAATGGTGGGTTGCAAGGGAGCACTCACATTGTCTTTGGCCAGTTAGAAACAGATATTAACTCTTAAAGACCTAAAAACACTTACAAGATCTCAGACTCAAAGAGTGGTCCTATGGGAACAGGAGATCAGGACCCTTGGGACACTGTCTCTGACAGTATCTGGTCTGGAGCATTGTTTAGGAGAGGAAGAATCTCTTTTGACACCTTCAAGCACATGGCATGAAAATTTTGCATTGAGGGATTACTTGAGGCCCTAATAGAAATATTTACTATCATCATCATCATCATCATTCTATAACACTGTTAAAAATGATAAAAACAACAATACTAGAGGCAGCCTTTTTAAGGCTTATGGTAGGAGTCTCAACATGGAATGTGTTGAGCAAGTAGATATTGTGTGAACCATACCTGGCATGTTGGTGAAGTTTATGAATATGTGGAAAAAACCTGTAGGACAGGTAAGAATCAAAAGATCTCTCCAGCTGTTACTCTTAGTCCCCGTCACCCAAGCTCACCTTACCTTTAAGCCCTAAGGATCAGTTCTGGAAGCTTTCTTCAACTGGAATCCACCATTCCCACTCATTTTGAGATTAAGGGTGAGATTCAATCTGAGATTAGGACACCTACATTTGGGGTTCCAAATGTACCTTCCTCCCTGTGAGACAAGTGCCTGAACAGCAGTTTTAACCACTGTGAATCGAGGCAATGGGGGTGGGATTCAGTTGCCCAACATAGGTGTCTAGCACCATCTCAGATGCCCTAAGATAGCTGACAGCCATACAGGGCTGGTAGATCTGGCGCAGGACCTGTGCCTTTCTGGAGCAGCAGAGAGACACCAGCTGAGGTACACAGAGTATTTCAAGTGGCATGACATACATGTCTGCACATGGCCAAATGAACCCTACAAAACCAACTGAATCCCTCCTTGTCTGTTGGCTTTAGGCTAAGATGAATCATGTCCTGACTTCTCTTGACAGCTCTGACTTGGGGTGGGATTCAGCTACCAAAAGAAAGAAAGAAAGAAAGAAAGAGAAAAAGAATCAAGTGACGTTTGAGGGTAAATCACTCTAAAAAAGGTGTTTTTATTGAAGTATCACTCTCTGGAGCTGCTTCTCTTCTCCACTTGGAGGAATGGGAGTGGCTGTTCCACCAACATATATTCATCTTTATGCACTGATATTGCCCAAGACAGGAGACACAGGGCCATATGCAGTAGGTAGGATTTTTCTGAAGGGACCCAGGCTGTTGGCAGTGAAAAGCAGATTTCTGCACAAGACATTCTTGAGCCAAAAGCTCCTCTGATTGCATTGTCCATTGCCTACTACCCCACACAAGCTGCAAGGCAGAACATTTTCTGCACTAGTAACTGTCTAGAGAAAAGTCTTCTCTTTAGGGCACGTTTCACCTCCGCATTCCTCAGGCTGTAGATCAAAGGATTGAGGACGGAGGTGACAACATTATACATAAGGGTGGCTATCATGTCCCGCCTGGGTGAACTCCCTGAGGAAGGTGGCACATAGTTAAAAATAACAGGGACATAGAATAAGGCCACTACTGTGAGATGGGAGATGCAAGTGGAGAAGGATTTCCTCCTTCCCTCCCTCGACTGGACTTTCAGTCGGAGGAAGGAAAAGATGTACAGGTAAGAAAAGAGTGTGAAGACAAAGGGGCCTATCGCTATATTCCCCGTGATGATGCTGAGCAGGTGCAGGTTGAGCTGGTTGCTATTGCAGGCTAGTCTCACCAGGGGCTTGATGTCACAGAAGAAGTGGTGGATGTGGTTGGGGCCACAGAAATGGAGCCGGGAGGTCATGACTGTGTGCATCAGAGCATGAAGGAAGCCTGTAACCCAAGCGGCTGCAGCCAGCAGCAGGCAGGCCGGTGGGCTCATGATCAGGCTGTAGCGCAGCGGGTGGCAGATGGCCACAAAGCGGTCATAGGCCATGACAGCCAGCAGCAAAGCTTCGCTGCTGCCCAGGAAGTGGAAGAAGTGGAGCTGGCTTAGGCAGCCAGTGTAAGAAATACCCTGGTGCCCCCAGAGGAACCCAGCCAGCATCTTGGGGATGGTAACTGTGGAGTAGAAAATATCCAGGCAGGAGAGGTTGCAGAGGAAATAGTACATGGGGATGCGTAGCCGAGGTTCACATATCACCACAGTCACAATTGCCACATTCCCCAGCAGGCTGGACAGGTAGAGCAGGGAGAAGAGCATGAACAGGAACTGCTGCAGCCCTTGAGGGCTGGACAGGCCAAGCAGGATGAACTTGCTCACCTCTGTCTGGTTATCCATCCCTGCAGGGAAAGAGAGAAGAACTCAGCAGTAGCTTGCTGTCTTTCTGTCCTGAGCTGCTATTTCCATTCCCCAGAGTCCTCTTCCATAACGTGCAGCAGCAGCTGATGCTGCCTCATGAATGGAAGAGATCAGACACTGAGTCCGGAAAGGGACACAAAAGAATCCCTTTTTTTTCCACCCCAGCTGTTTCAACAAACACTAGAAACTGTTGTAACCTAGATGGCCAGTACTGATGCTGGAGCTGCCACCTGTGTACCAGCTCACTGAAAGGAATGGCGTGTTTGAGGACAGCGAGAAAAGAAAATGGGAGGGAGGGAGGAAGGAAGGGAGGGAGGGAGAGAAAGAGGGAGGGAAGGGAAGTTGGCTACCTAGTTTTTAAGATCATTCTGAAATCCTGTTTGTTTTCCTTTTTTTAATTCAAAAAAGGGTTTTCTAATAAGTTTTCTTCATTCCAAATCCTAGCTGAATATACTGTATCTTTCGAAAGCTGAAGTATTATAGTAGTATAGTTGGTCACATATAGTACACCACTTTCAAAGAGGATGAATTTGTTCTGTTCAGTGGTGTCAGGAAACCTTATATAGCCCTCCCTGTCACGGAAACAATCACATTTCTTTCCAACAAAGGAAAATTTCCATCTCTCTGATAGCTCCTCTTGGGATCAAGCCTCTGAACCTTATGGGACTTCAGTGCAGAAAACATCAAGGCATAGCGTTTCAGGCACACAGAAAACTAATGATGTTGTGGGGAGTTGAACTGATTACTGATTATTTGCACAGCCAGCTCTCACAAGCAGGAGGAAGCTGTAGAATCAAAAGCCATTTCTGGAAATATGCAAGGTTATAGCACATCATTCTCAGCAAGACTAACAGTTTTAATGGGGAATTTGCCAAGGAGTTTGACACATGGTTTTGTAATTCCCAAGGATAATACATGGAATAGGTATCATGGCTTCCTTTGACCTGCTACAACTGCACAGCTGGACTCTGCCTCTGACTTAACATCTTTTGCTCCCTTTATAGTCCATGAAGATCTTAAAATGCTTCTTCTTTTCTTTTCATTTCTAAAGATGGAGATAACAAACTATGGTGATTTTCTGAAGGCCTCAAATACCTGTTTCACTGTCCCCTCTGCAAGCTGTGTTTGCCATGAGCAATGGCATCTGAAACCTCCATAGAAGTGCCCAGGTGCCTGATGAGAGCACACAGAGGCAGGGGCTGGTGGGGCAGCAGAAGACCCTGCAGGTGCTGTCATAGTTTGCACAGCCCGTTGTGGTGGTGGTGGCCATCACAGGGCTGTACTGCGCTGGCAAGTCCCACCTCATGAACAGGCTGGGTTGTGAGAGGATGGATGAGAGAGGGGGGGAGCCACACAGGTCCTGGCCCTGGGCGGCAAAGATGCCACCGTTTTCCTGCTCTGTAGCTGACACTGCTGAGCCCCTTGCATCCCCTCCACAGGTTTCTCCCTGGCCTTCCCCATGCAGGCCCATACCAAAGGTATCTGGCTGTGGTGTGTGCCTCAGCCCTGTCAGCCTGGACACACGCTGATGCTCCTGGACACTGAAGGGCGGGGTGATGCGGAGAAGGCGTGGGAGAAGCAGAGGCTTCCTTTTGTGCCTACAGAGAACTTTGTGGAAGCTCTCAAGGGCCCAGGCATGTGGCAGGACTCAAGGTGTTCTCATTGCCTGCACTGGTGTGCCAGGAAGAGACAGAGGCTGTGGGGAAGGAGGCCAGTGCAGAGCTGACTGGATAAAGTCTTCTGGCTGAGGAAGTCCTCCTGTCTGGCATCCTTCACCTCTTCCTTTGCCTGTCAGAGCCCTCATTCTGCCTGGGATGCTGGCTGTCTGCAGGGGACTGGAGCCAGTCTGTGGCTGGGCCCATGACAGTTTGTGGGACACCACCTCTTCACAGCCACTCTCCCTCTCATTCTGGATCTTTGATTACTCAGCAGCCATCAGGCTGGTGGGCCTTTTGAGATCCGGTGGCTGGCAGGGAGCTCCAGGCTTTTGAACTGGAGCTGTCTCTGTGGTGCTGACAGCCAGAGGAGCTAGGAGAAGGCTCGTGAGGTTGACAAGCTGCCAAATTCCTCAGCACTTGCTGGTAAACTTCAGCAGACCAGGAATGGGGAGCTCAGGGAGTCCTTTAATAATCAGAAGCCTGTGGGACTCGGAGAGTTAAGAGCTGAAGACAAGGCAACTACAGGAAGACATGGTGATGTTGTGTGTGGGGGTCTCTCCAAAAAGCTGACCCTGCCATGGCCCATGGTTAGGCATTTAGGGCCTGGGGATTTGGGGCTTTGCTCACTCTAGGGGGGCCTTGCACAGGGTTTCTTGGTATGAGCCAAGGCTGTTTGTTCCTGGGAAACACCAAGAATGACACATGGATCTTCGTGCTAGCCGTACTGCTGTCCCGCACTCTGGTCTATAACAGCAAGGGCACCATCGACCAGCAAGACATGGACCAGATGCAGTGTCCTCAGTGGGGCAGCAGCACCAGGGATGCCCCATCTCCCTCAGCAGTAGCTAAGGGGTTCACACATCTCAGCTCCTCAAACGGCTGCTTTTTATGGGGAGATCAGAGCCTGCTGTTGATGCCCAGTGACCAGGCTCTGGGTCCTCAGGGATCCTGTGCTCCAGATCTCAGGGCTGAGGCTTTGAGCCCTACTCCTGCTGGTGACTCCAGGCTGCTCTCTGTCCCTGCAGAATCTCCCCTTTTCCCCATCAAATGCTGATGGGTGGGGAGGGTGGGGTTAGAGTTAGGGTTAGCCCCTCCCTGCATGAGGATCCAGGGTCTCTGTTTCCTTAGCCAGCTCTCCAGCTATGTGATGAAGCTGATGGAGGATGTAAAGGTGAAAGCAACACCTCGGGAGAGTGGAGATGAACTGGAGGATTCAGATAAAGTTTCCTAGTTCTTCCTGACCTTTGTCTGGGCCGTGCGGGACTTCACATTGCACCTGAAGGTGGATGGGGAGGAAATCTCTGAGGACGCGTACCTGGAGAATGTGCTGAAGTTAAAGCCTGGTAGGGGAATGGTGCTGTTGCCAGTGCTGTGCTTCAGGAAGGGCAGGATGTGTCCAGCTCTGGACAGCTGCATTTCAGCGTAAGGCAACAAAAGCCCAAGCCCTGTGAGCTTGCTCCCTGGCCTACCTCCACAGGTAGCAGCCGGGAAACCCAGCTCTATAACCATTCCCGGGAATGCCTCCACCAGATCTCCCCAGACTGGAAGTGCTTTGGTTTTGACCAGCCAACCAGCAAGAGGGACCTGCCACCCTTGGAAGAGCTTCATAACAGTGAGATCGAGCCTGAATTCCAGGAGCAACTGGTGAAATTCTGCAGCCACATCTGGGAGAAGTCTGCACCCAAGACCATCCATGGTGGCAGCACAGTAGTAATGGGGAACTGTGAATGCCAGGGTCCAGAAGGTCAGGGCTGGCTAGTGGCTCTTGGGACTGTGTCTGGGGAAGGCTCAAATGCACAGCCAAATGATGCAGGTGGGAAATGGAAGAGCTTTTCCACTGGCTGCTGTACTTGCCTCTTGATTGAGAGCCACATCTCTCCCGTTTCCCCTCCCTGTAGCCATTCTTGCTGCTCTGCCTCTTTGCTGCTGTTGCAGACTGAGCATTGTGGCTTCACCACTCCCAGCTGCTCAGAGCTGAGGATGATCCTCAGGGCACCTTCACTCCTCAGGAAAGGCACTCCCTGAGGGTTGTCACAGGGACCAGCATGTGGTTGAGTCCCACCTCTCAGAGACTAGGGAGTGACAGAGAGCTCCTCATCTATCAGTGGCAAACTTCTAGAAAGGTCTCATCCCCATGGGAATGTGCTACCATGCCCTGGGACCTCTTCCCCATCCTAGAGGATCTGGGTCAGGAGGGATATCTGGAGGTCTATATCCACACCCTCTGCTCTGAGCATGGCTAACTTCCCAGTTAGAGCATCTTGGTCAGTACTTTGTCCAGACAAGTTCTGAAAATCTCTGGGCCCCTGCACCACTACTGCTCCACTCTGATGCTGACAGTTTTTTCCCTAATACCCAGCTGAAATGTCCCTTGCTGCTGCTTGTGCCCTTGTCCCTATTGCACCTTCTCCTCCTGTTCCCCCAGCCTGCTCTGAGCACCTGCTTTGGACTAAGCAGAGACAGGCACTGCTTATTCCTACCTGGGGTCAGAGGAGGGCACATGGAGACTCACCTTTACCCAGCCCAGAGGGACTGTGGCAGTGCCCGTGGGCTGACAACAGAGCAGAGCAGGACTGAGGGGAAGTGAGGAGGTCTCCAACAGCTCCTCCCACAAACCCCAGGTAGGGAATCACTCACTGGAAAGCAGTCCTGAAAGAAGACTATGAAGTAGAAGGGAATGCTCTGGTGAGCTGCCGTTCTTGCGCACCTGGACTCTGCATTTCATCTATGGGCACTCTAAAGAGCGATGCCTGTGGTTTCAGCTCCAGGCACATCCTAGACTCCCCGTGACCAACAGCGAGTCCCTACCACAACTGTTGGGGGCTGCTCTGGCTTCAGAGGGGCTGCTCACCCTGCACCTCCCATCCCAGGGTGCCTCTTGGGCTCCTGGCAGCTGTTGCAATGATCAGGAGGGAGAGCCTGTTCCATACCAGTGCAAGGCACCAGGGTAGTGTATCTTATGATCCCAGCAAGAAAGGCACTCAGACTCTGTAAGGTATTGCTTAAAATACCATTTATTGGAGCTGACACAAGAAGGAAAAAGAGGAAAGACAGTATTACATCCCCTTAGATGCTGAGAACCCCAAGCTGTGCAGCACTGGACAGACCTCCAATCAGGGCATGGCATGGCACAGCACACGGTGCAGATCCCATCCATGGAGAGGTTCACCAGCACCTTGCTCTTTAGGGCTCTTACAGGATTTCCTCAGAAGAAAACAATCCTATTCATCATTTATAGTGTCAAAAGGAGGTTTGCATGAGAACTTGCTCCTTCTCTTGAGATAAAGACAAGGGCACACAGGTGGTGGAATTGCCAATAGCAAATGGGAGCTGTCTACAGGCAGGTGTTATAATACGCCTGGAGAGTTTGTCCTACAGCCAAGGGACACGTGCAGCACAGCACAGGCTTGAAGGCCAAGCTGTACGTGCAGCAAGGTGCAGCACAGCACGGCACATGCCTGTGCCTGCTCAGGTTACCCGTTATGTGGATCACCAACTCACCGATGTACAATAGTCTTCCAGTTAGGATCACTAGCGAGCCCTGTCTTGCTTGGGTCCAAGGGCAGCTTGGGGGCCTCAGCAGTGTGGGAGGGAGAGGCGGGAGATACCTGAGTGCAATGGAGGTGCTGCTCTGGGGTCTGGGACCTGGCAGAGATGGCTCTGCCCTGGATACTGCCTGTGGAGCCTCTTCCCAAGAGAGAAATGGTCTCAGCTGTCCCCAGGGCATGGGTGAGTGACAGGAGAGAACCCGAGGAGGCCAGGCCTGGGACAGGGATGGGAAATGGCTCTGTTGGAGGTCTCCCACAGAGGGGATGAGCTGGGCCTACAGTGCCAGGGGCCATCATGATGTGGCACAGCCCCAGGGCATGCTCTGCCGGCTGCCAGAGTGGGGCTGGGCTGTGATACCAGTGCCAGGAGGCCTTCCCCAATGGGCTCCCAAGCTGCCAGCTGGCTCCCAGCCCTTGCCTTAACGCTGCTCACCCGAATGAGCTTCCCAGGGCCTGCAGGGCCTGCAGAGCTGGTTCCTGCTCTGTGCAGCACAGCTGCCTCTTGGCAATGGAGCAGTGAGGAGTGTCCTGGCTCCCGTCTGCACCCAGCCCTGCTGCCCTGCACGTGGTCCCACAGACCTGCCCTGCAGGCACTTCACAGGGCAGGGTACCTTCAGGGGTGGGGAAACATCCCCCTGGCACAGTCCCAATGATGTGCCCCATCCCCCCGCAGCCCTCCTGCTTTGGCAGCCTCCCACCAGTGCCCAGTCCCTGCCTAGCCCTGGCTGTGCCCCACACAGGGGTCAGCACACCGCTGTCCTCCAAGGGTCTTTGGGGGTCTGGGCCAGCAGAGAGGCTGCTCAGGGCTGGCTCTTCCCCCTCGATACAGATGCCGACATCAGGCCTGGAATGAACAATCAGAGCTGGTATTTACCACTGCAAGGGGACAGGTCTTTACCTTTTCCAGCTACACATCAAATGTTCTCTCCTTTCGAGAGGCTCCATCCACTGCACGCCCCCAGCACGTGGTGCCCCTGGAGATCCCATGTGCTCTCCGAGCTGCCTCCAGATTCCCTGCCAGAAGGATGGTGTCTGCCACTGGCCCTGTCTCATGTATGACAGCCCCAGGCAGGTGAGTGGGAGCCCATTCACCATCTCCACTGCCACTACAGTGAGCCATGAATCTAGCCCTCCGTGCCTAGCAGTCTTTACTGGTAAGACTGGTCCTCAGGAATCCCAGGGGCCCGGCGGGGGAATCTGGAGAAAGGAAGACTTTCTCTTGGTGGAGGAGGATTGGGTTAGGGATCACTTCAGCAAACTGGACCTACGCATGTCCATGGGCCCTGATGGGATGCATCCACAAGTCCTGAGGAAGCTGGCAGACATCATTGCTAGGCCACTCTCAATTATCTTTGACAGATCATGGCAACCAGGAGAGGTGCTTGAGGACGGGAAGAAAGCAGATGTCACTCCAGTGTTCAAAAAGGGCAAGAGAGAGGACCCAGGGAACTGCAGGCCAGTCAGCGTCACCTCAATCCCTGGGAAGGTGATGGAGCAGCTCATCCTGGGAGCCATTTCCAAGTATATGAAGGATAAGAAGGTGATCAGCAGTAGTTAGCCTGCACTCACCAAGGGGAAATTATGCTTAACCAACCTGATAGCCCTCTGTGATGGAAAGACTGGCTGGGTGGAGGAGGGGAGAGCAGTGGATGTTGTGTATGTGCAGTTTGTTCAAATCTTCCCTAATCTGAGCCTCCTCTACCAAGGGTAAATCTTCACCTCTCATATTCCCATGGGTCTCAGGGGCCTGAGATTCCTGAAGCCATGTCTCATCAGGAAAGACTGAGACAAAGCAGGCACTATAAACCTTTGCCTTTTCCATGTCCTTTGTTACCATGTCCCCTGCCCTATTCTGTGCTGCAACCACATATTCCCTAGTCTTCTTTTTGCTGATGATATACCTGCAAAAGCCCTTCTTGTTGCCTTTCGTGTCCCCCACCAGAGTCAGCTGCAGGTGGGTTTTGGCTTCCTTCATGCTTGGACAGCAGCTCTATATTCCTGCCTGGTCAAGTGTCCCTGTTTCTGCCTCTTGTATGCTTCCTTTTCATGCTTGAGTTCAGTCAGGAGTTCCATGTTCATCCATGCAGGCCTCCTGACACCTTTGCTTTGTTTCTTGATTATCAGGATGGACCATTCTTGAGCTTGGAGGAGGTGATCCTTGAAAATCAGCCAGCTCTCTTGGACCTCCCCCTTCTCTCCAGGACTGTATCTCATGGGATTCTTCCAAGCAGGTCCCTGAAGAGGCTGAAGTCTGCTCTCCTGAAGCCCAGGGTTGTGATCCTGCTTTTTGCCCTCCTCCCTCCTCTCAGGATCCTGAACTCCACCATCTCATGGTCACTGCAGCCAAGGCTGCCCCCAGTCTTGAAAACCCCAACCAGTTCTTCCTTGTCAGTGAGTATCAGGTCCAGCAAAGTGCCTGCCCTCGTTGACTCCGTGATCACCCGTGTCACAGTGTTATCATCACTGCACTCCAGAAACCTCCCGGATTGCTCCTGCCCTGCCTTGTCCTTGTGTCCTTGTGTGCACACACTTGGGATGGGACCCTCCTGCCCTGTTTTGTTGATTATGAGGTCTCTTTTATCACCTACTAAAGCACTCAGCAGCACTTTGAAACCTCAAGCCCTACCCCTCCACCCACCATAAACGTCTTCCCTCCTCTGCACTCCTTGGAACAATGTGCACAGCTGGACAAACTGGGTTTTCTTGGGTGATCACGACACCCACTTCCCAAACTACTTCCAGCAAATCCCTCCCATGCCCTTGGGCACTGCCAGCCACTCCAGCACAGCACAGCCCCCATCACAGTGTGGCAAAGCCATCCCGACCATGGCCCTTTTCTGAATCATTTTCTCAGGACAGCAAGTACAGAGTCATGGAGCCCAACCTAGACTTCTTGTGCACCGAGGAAATGATGCCCTGGTGTGGCATGCCTCTGCATGGAGGATGGCAGAAGGCAACAGTGCATTGCACTGGGTGTATGCAGGCAGCATCAAGCTATGACATGGCTCCTAAGACACTTTTCCTTAGGACTGAGCTCTGACGCAGGGGCTCAGATGCCCTATGGAAGCCCGCCTTCGATGGGAAGATGTCAGTGGGAGACTGGCGTCAGCGGGAGGACCACTAGTCATTCTTCAGCCACATCTGAAAGTCTCCTGGTTGTGCCCCACAAGGTCTGCAGAAGAAGCAGGCAGAGGGCACAGACCACACTCTTGTGCACTTTTTATGTCTCAGCTCCTTCGCCATGAAGTCTGGCTCTGCAACCCAAGCACACTGGTGTGTTCACCCACCCTGCCTGTTCACACAAGTTATCTGAAGACTGGTATTTCCCACCCCCAGGCACTCTCCAGCCCACTTCAGGCCCCTCCCCAGCTCTCCCCACCTCCCATTGCCTCTCCCAGCCCATCCCAGCAGAGCAGGACAGTCTGGGAATCACCCCACAGCAGTGTCCACCACAGGATGCTGCAGGTATCTGCATACTTGACACCAAGCCTGAGCCCCTCGAATGGGCACAGCAGCTCCTGGGGTGGCAGAGAGTGGGTGTCAGCCTCCCCACCAGCCCTAAGACCTCCAATGGCACTAGGAAATGGAAGCCAGTCACTCTCTTGCCCCCCTGCTCTTGTCTCTAGGATGACAGCTGCCACCTCAGCTGCCTCCTAACCAGCCCCACTCCCCAGGCCAGCACAAGTGTCCTGGTGCTGGGGCTCCTCCAGCAACTCCTGCTGCTCTCCAACCTCCCTTCCTAGTGTAAGACGAGCCCAGCCTTCAGGCACTGCACTGGGAAGATCCCTTTTTAGTACAGAGATGCTGTCACAGCAGCCAGCTCCGACCCAGGCACAGAAGGCCTCTGGTCAGGCAGACCAGGTTCATGCCTCTGGAGAAGTGTGATAAATACAAATATCTGTGTACAGAAATGATTTTCACAGATATAATAAACAAGCAAAGAAAAGCATAAGCCAGCCTGAGAGAAACTGGGAATCGTTCATGAAGAGAGAAGGGCAGCCTATGAGTGGTAAAATATTACACATTGAATCAATTTCCTCAGTGCCTCTTTGATCTCTTTGTTCCTCATGCTGTAGATGAGCAGGTTCAGTGTTGGAGGCACCACTGAGCACAGAACAGCCACCACCAGCTCCAGAGCTGGGGAGGGGATGGAGGGGGGCTTCAGGTAGGCAAACATTGCAGTGATGGCAAACAGGGAGACCACGGCCAGGTGCGGGAGGCACATGGAAAAGGCTTTGTGCCGGCCCTGCTCAGAGGGGATCCTCAGCACGACCCTGAAGATCTGCACGCAGGACAGCACAATGAACACAAAGCACTCACAAGCTACACAAAAACTAACTGCAGTAACCCCAGCTTTCCTGAAGCAGGAGTCAGAGCAGGAGAGCCTGAGGAGCTGGGCAATTTCACAGAAAAACTGCTCCACAGCATTGCCTTGGCAGAATGGAATTGAAAATGTGTTCGCAGTGTGCAGCACTGCATTGAGAAAACCACTGGCCCAGGCAGCTCCTGCCATTTGGACACAAGCTCTGCTGCCCATGAGTGTCCCGTAGTGCAGGGGTCTGCAGATGGCAATATAGCGGTCATAGGCCATGACAGTGAGGAGATAATATTCTGATGAAATGGAGAAAAGAAACAGAAAGACCAGGGCAGCACATCCTGAGTAGGAAATGGCCCTTGTGTTCCACAGGGAATTGGCAATGGATCTGGGGACAGTGGTGGAGATGGAGCCAAAGTCCAGGATGGAGAGATTGAGGAGGAAGAAGTACATGGGGGTGTGCAGGCGGTGGTCACTGGCTATGGCAGAGATGATGAGGATGTTGCCCAGGACGGCAGCCAGGTAGATGCCCAGGAAGAGTGAGAAGTGCAAGAGCTGCACCTCCCGTTTGTCCGCAAATGCCAGGAGGAGGAACTCAGTGAGGAAGCTGCTGTTGGACATTTCCTCCCTCGGGGCAGTGGGGACTGCAGCTCAGAAAAGCTCTGATGAGAATGATGATAACTGCAAAAGAGATGTTGGTGCTTGCAGGTGGGGGGATGGTGGGCAGAGGGAATGAAGGGGCTTTTGGAGGCTCCTCACAGACCTCTTGATCTTTCGGAGTAACATTTTAGGAGTCTCATTCCCACATCTAAACCCCCAAACTTGTTTCCATTTCCCCCCGGCCAGTGGTGGAAACTAACATCACAGACTCCGAAAAGCTGCTTCCCTTTCACGTACCCAGTGACTCACCCTTCCTCTTGAAAAGTCCCCATCTGGGAAGGTCCTCATGGTGAGGCAGAGCTGTGAGCAGCCCCGACCTATGCAGTACCCTCTCTACAGCAGAATGAACCTGCCCTGCTGGCTGTCGCTCCTTCCACCCAGAGCTTCTCCCTGCTGCACCGTGGGGAGTTCCCCGGGCAGGCCGAGTGCTGACCCCTGCACACAGCAGTCACTGCCCCAGGCACACAGTACCCCAGGGCACAGGGACACTGCTCTGCCTTGCAGATATGTGTGCACACCCAGGCTTCACACCCCTGAGGCCATCCCTGGGAGAAGGTGACGGTGAGGCCTTGTCCCTCTGATGGTGTGGCAAATACTCCCTGCCCTGGAGCACATCCTCCTCTTCCACATCAGAGAAACCATGAGAGCTGTCCTGACAGATCCTATAAGCTGTGGGATGTGCCAGGTTTACGTCTAGGTCTAGGTCTAGGAACCACAGCTGCGTTGCTGGTGGCCAGAGACTTACTGTGTTAAGGGCTGTGAACGTTTCTTCCCCAAAGAGCTCTCAGCCCTCCTCCCACTCCAGGCTGCCATGAACGTCTCTCTGCCATGCCTTGTCGCATCTAGGCACTTTCAGGCAGTGCCCTGAGCCCTGCTGCTCTTTGCAGAGGAGCTGCTCCTGGACTGAGCAGCTCTCTGCAGAGTCTGCCAGGTTGCCATGAGCTCTCTCAGTCCCAGGAGCCTGGCCCAGCTCCGGAGCAGAGGCACAGCCAAAGGCAGGACTTTCTCTGCCCTACAGGCTTCCTCGAGATGTGCCTGTTGGCTCCAGGGCTGACAGCTCCTGAGAGGCAGCAGGGTCCCTCCTGGGGAATGTACTTTGAAGCAGGCTAAAGCAATCACCTATCTTCCCTCTCTAAACTGTAGAGAGAGCAGTGGAGTCCAGCAGTGTGATGTCTCCTATCAGAGCATCGTTGTCTAAGAGAGGTGAAACTGTCCTCCTCTGGAAATCCCTATTCCTCCCCAGTTACTAGGCAGGACATGTGGAAAGTCATAGGGAGGGGGTTGTTTTCCCATGTAGGGCAGTGATTCAGATGAGTCAATGCAGGTGCCTCTTCTTTGCTTAGAGGCTTTGGGGCAATTCCTCTCCCTCCTGTGCATGCCGCAGACCCAGAGGAGGTGGGATTCCTCTTCCCTCAATTCATGTGTGCACAACATTTGTGTCTGCATGGGAGCTCCTTGAATTCTAATCCACGGAGGTAGAGGGGAGGAGTCAGTTGCTCACACACAAACAGCTGGTGACATCCGAGGTGCCAGAGGTGATCCAAAACATGTTCAAATGTCTTCAAGCTCCTATGGAGCAATTCTCAAAGACCCACATCCTTCCGGAGCATCAGCTATGGCCTGGGGCGGGCTGGAGGGGAACTATCCTTGGCAACCTGAAAGGACACCAGAGGCGTATGTTTAGGGCATCTGAGCCTGCCTTAATCAACCACATCCTGGCAGCCTGCAGACCTGTTCAGCTGACCAGAGGAGCTTGCCATAAGGAGAGTGAGGTTTCTCTCCAGGCTCCGTCAACTGTGTTTATTAGAGCCCAAGTTACTACAAAGCTAAGACGAGTGCCCATCTCTGCACTGCAGAGTCCTAAGTTGACTCACAGCTCTCATCGGAATGAATAAAAAAGGCCTCTAGTGCTGTGTCAGGGGGCTGGGGTGCCAACACAACCACTGGAAAATACAGCGCAGGACCTACAGGGAAGCCATGCCCTTCTGGATGGGTGCTGGACAGACTCCCCAGGGCATCTCAGAGGGGTGAGATGCCTGTATGCCAGCAACTGAATGCCAACATTGTGGTATGGAGGCAAGGCCCATCCCACCTACGTCCAAGGGTGCTGCAGGAATGGGAGACACTCCCCACCAGGGTTTCTACTCGTGCACCCATGTTCTCAAACTGATGGTTCTCCTCTCCCTGAACCTCTGCTCACCCACGTGATGACAGAAACAGGGAACATGCTAACAATGATCACAGCATAGCTGGATTGCAGGCTGCCCACCTCCAGGGATGTCCTCAGCAGGATCTACTCCTTCCTGGAGATCAGCTTCATTTGTGTCACAGGCGCAGTGGTGCTGCAGAGACAGCTCAGGCAGAAAACTCCTCTCCTGTCATGGTTGCACAACCAAGCCCTGTCTGCCTGGCTTTGGGGACTGCAGGGTTTTCTCTCCTGGTGGGAACCTCATTTCATCGTGGCATGGTGATCTGCCATTAAGTCCAGCATGTCTCTGCTCTGAAAAGGGGCCTTAGCATACATGGGGTCCTTGGCTTTCGGCAACAGGATCACCGTGGCAATTCTGTGCTCGGCCCTAGCGCCACAGCTGAGGTCCTGCAGCCCAAATGTACGCAACCGCACTCTGCCTGGGGCAGAGGCAGGAGGAGCTGCAGCTCTGAGACCAGCTGCCATTGTGAGTCACCTGGATCTGTACTTGCAAACTCAGAAGAAGTGGTTGGAGATGTGATACTCAGCGGCAGCCTTGGCTGCAGTCACCATGAAAATAGTACAGTCTCAGATCCTGAGGGGAATTTAGTGTGGAGAGTAGCAGGGTACAGACCCTGGACATCAGACAGGCAGACTTTGACTTATTCAGGACACAGGAAGGGGGGGGGAAGCAGCTTCCTGTGGGAAGCAGCTCTGACCAGCAAAGGAGCTCAGGCAAGCTGGCAGAGATGGCTTGGCAACACAGGGACCTCAAGGCTGAGCTCCAATGCAAACGAGCAGCACACAGGAGGTGGAAGCAGGGACAGGTTACAATGGAAGAAATTTAGAGATGCTGTCTGGGCATGGCATCAGGAAAACCAAACCTGCCCTAGAGCTGACAGTTGCAAGGGACATCACAGGCACCAAGATGAGCTGGTGCTGCTTCATTAACAGCAGAAGAATGAACAAGGAAAATGTGGGCCCACTTCTAAATGGGGCAGAGAATTTAGTAAGAGTAGATGCAGACAGGTCTGAGCTACTGAATGTCTTCTTTGCCTCACTTTCTGCTAGCAGAGCTTCCCAGGCCTTTGTGCCTAGAGGCAGGACTCAAGGAAGAAAATAACATCCATTAGCGGATGAGGACCAAGTCAGGGGTTACTTGAGTGAATTCGGTCCTGAATAGCCCGTGGGCCCTGAGGGACTGCATCCAAGGATGCTGAGAGAACAGGCCAAGGTCACAGCGAGGTCGCTCTGTATCATCTTTGAAAGGTCATGGAGATCCTGAGACTGATGAAAAGCAAATGTGTTATGCATCTTCAGACAGGCCCAAAGGACAAGCCAGGACTTAGCTCCCCTGTTTAACCTCACTTTCATGAGGACATCCTGTGTAGGCAGCCTCAATGTAATCAACATGATCAATACAAGGCATGGTTCCCCATCCTAAAGTACACATCTAAAATGGGCCAGACGAAGGGTGGTCTCACCAGAACTCACCCCTTTAGGCCTCAGATAGCATGGACACCGCTGATTTGCCTCTCTAGAGAGTGGATGAGGCTGGATCCACTTCCACAGTGAGAAGCCTTGCCCTGAAGCCACAGGCCTGGGGATATCTCAGAGGGTTCTTCCTGGCAGTCCGCTGGGTGCCTGCTTTGGTATATTTGGTGCTTTTCCGTGGCTATTGCTCCACACACACACACAGAGGAGTCATAAAAATGCAAGTGTTTCCTAAAAGATGGTCATAAAGGCCCCTATTAGAGCCAATAGCAAATTGTCCCATCCCAAGATCTCTGGAGGAAGCCAGAAAGGTTGTAAAAAGCACCAGGAAAACCCAGGAAGCCCAAGGCTTCTTCCAAAAGGCCACTGGGTCACAGCTGAGAGGCAGCGCTGGCCAGTGGGATAGAGGGTTGAGCAGAAGGCAGTGAGAAAGGCAGTGGTGGATAAGGGCTTCAGTAAATCCTCACACACATGTTTGAGCCTAGACAATTAAAGAAGGTTATGTCTGTGGGCAGAGGGGGAGGAGCTGAGTGCTAGGAACATGGCAGGGCTGAAGGCCTCTCACCCTATCAGGGATGACAGAGACATTTCCATCTTGCGTGCATGCCTTAGCCTGCGAGATGGGGAATGCATGCTGCTGGAGAGCGAGTGGACAGAGCTCAATCATGCCCATAGAGCTGACCCTTCTCTGGAGGATGTGTGAATCTCCTGGAGTGAGGTCCCACTATGGCAGGCAGAGCAGGAACATTACCAGGACACATATGCGTGCAGGGAAAGAGCTGTGTGCAGGTAGGAGTGTGGCTGATGCAGGCAGGATGGAGAACACAGAGAGCATGCAATGGTCACCTTTAAAGGAAATGCAGTTGTGACTTTAGGAGAACACAAGAACAAGGATGTGCAAGTCACTGCACAGGATACAAGCACATTTGGGGCTGGGATATCTTAGGTGAGTGAGGAGTTCTAGCACGGCTTTGAAAGAAGCCAGGTGGCTTGCTGGGCAACTTGGGCATCAGCAAATTCACAGGAGCCCAAAGCTTTGTTTTTCAAGCAACACCCAGTGAGGATGGAGAGACATCGGTGGAACTAGGGAGAGTGAAACAGGCCAAAGGTGGGGAAACAGAGTGTGTAGGGAGGGAGAAGGTGGCTAAGGTCTGCGGGGAAACAGGAGCAGGCATGGGACAGTGGAGGATGTCTGTGATGGGGATGGCCAAGGTTGGTGGCAAGGCTGAAAGTCCCTGGCAGAACTGAGGTCTTTGTCACCTTGGCTATAGCTGCCTTCTCCACCAGCGAGGCCTGCGAGCAGACACTGTTTCCTTACAGCACCAGGGCCTCGTTGCCTGCTCACCCCTCAGGGAGACCAGGAGGTGTTCTACCATTGTCCCACACTCGGCATTGCCCCTCCTCCTCGCCCCAGGAAGAGCCCTGAGCAACGTGTGAGGGAAAGGATCACCCTTCTGCAAGGCTGGACATTTGTGCTTGACCATTTTGCTTGATAAAACACATCAAGGGCTTACTTGGAATTGAGGCCTCCTGTACACTTCCTTTGACTAACTAACTGCTGCCTCTGATTTTCTACGCTAACCAGCCTCCAGGGAAGGGCACCTCAACTTGTGCTTCCCGTTAACAGCTTTGCAGGTAATGGCCCCCAGTGGGACCCATTAACGCTCTAAGAAACCGCTGAGTTTGCTTCTGACTTTAACTTCTTGAGAGGTTTGTTCAATCTCTTTTCAGTGCCTGCACGAATGCACCAGAGGGCTCATTAAACACAAAAAGGATCCTAAGGAGCAGTGTTTCTTCCCATAACTGTCTTCAAGTTTTCAAGTGTCATGTGGCTAATTGGAGAGATTTCAGGAATGTAGCTGAAAAAGGAAGGTTGCAATGAGCACCTAATAGAAAAGAATCCTTAGGGGGTGGGGGGTTCCTTTTTCAACTTTCTTCATTTTTCAGCTTAATGAATAAGTTTTACCAACATTCTATAGCTGATGCTGATTCAGATTGTCTCCTAGTGAAGTTCAGACACGTAGGAAAAGGAGGATACTTGTGGTCAGACACTGCACCGTCTTCTCCCCCATGCCCTCAGCCCCACCATTTCTCGTCTCAGCCACCTGGGACTCACATAACTCCTCCTCATATCTAACCTTTTTCTACTGAAGTCTGTCGGTGAATGTTACAGCTCATATGAATCAATTCCCACCTGCTTTATTTAGAGAACTACCTGCAAACAGACACAGAAAGATTTTTCTTGGCTGTGAAGAAAGAGAAAACATGGTATAGTTTAGATTAAAAAAAAATGCATTCCTCAACTGTACATTAAGACCAGGTTGCCTCCACTGAAGGCCACTTTCCACAGGGAATAACCTTACTGGAAGTGTTTCAGATAAAGAGATAGAAAAGGATAACTATAAACGCAGTTACGGAGTTCACTAATGAGACAATTAGACAAACTACTGAAAGAGGAGGCAAGCTTAAAAATCCCTGAAGTTCAAAGCAGCAGCTGGGTAGCCGATAGGTATCTGAATGAACAAAGAATAACGGGAGGAGGAAAACTGGATGGACAATGCATAATGGGTGCAGCCAGGTAGTCTTCTGAACAGATGACTTCAGAAATGGTCCATTTAATAAGGATGTGCAGAAATACAGGAAAGATTACTGAGATTAAATGCACAGTATAATAGACAGAGCAGTAGTAACACAAGTACTGGGGAAGATCAACATTTTTTCTCCTGAGGTTAATACACTTCCTGGAAATTTCCAGTTTGGCACTATAGGAAAACATTGACATTGTATTAAAATTATTCAGTGATTTCAGCTGCTAAAATGTGCCTTTTTTAAAAAAAAAGTTGAAAAATATTCTTCAACTTTCCAGGCAGAGCTCAGTTTCCTAAACACAAGCATCTAGTGCCACTTTTAGAGGTCCCAGCGTTCCTGAAGTGTTTCCCTGGGACTGGCAGCTATCACACAGGACCTAGGGGAGACCAGAGCCCCTCTGGAGCTGAAGATGGAGGCTGGGCAGAGGGCACCAGGGTGTCTGCAGTGGCACCAAGTTGTCTGTGTTTCTGTAACTGAATCCCACCCCAATTTCGAAAATCGTTTTCCTTTACAAACAACAACCCCACAAAGTCCACCAAATTAAAACAAAACAAAAGGAGGACGATAAGAACACACACACACACAAAATGGAAAGTATAATAAAACATCTTTTTTGCATCATATTCTTTTTCTTAATTTCTTTGCTGTTTCATTTTTTAGTGCCATTTTCTATACATTTGGCCTACATCATTAGAAACCTATTTTTGCCTCATGCACAGAGCCCGGCTGCTGGCTGGGAAGATCCAGGTGGGGATCAAACAATCAGAACAATATTAATACCAAAGTCCTCAGAGCCAGGGAAACATCTGGATGTTAACAAATGGTGACCCATTGCCATCAGGTTGATTATCTTGAAGCTGTTTTCAAGAATCCTGACAGCCCAGCTGATGAGAGTACGTCTGATTAGCGGCCACCAGAGGGGCTTTATATCAGCCTCAGGTTGTTTGGAAGATCTGAAAGTGCTCCAGATACTGATAAAGTATGCAAAAAGAGAATATAAAGCCCTGGGGGTGGTCTTTGTGGATCTGACAAAGGCCATCGATTCAGTTCACCATATTTTCACGCCCTGAAACAAAGAGGCATTGATGGTTATGTAACAGGTATCATAGCCGATAGGTATGATAACACCACAACTCGGCTGGAGGAGAGGGGAAAGCAGTCAGAGGCGATAGAGATCCTCACTGGAGTGAAGCAAGGAGAGCCAGTGTCCTCAATGCTGTTCAATTTATCAATAGCCCCGCTGTTATGTAGGTTGGAGAAGATCAGGAATGGATCTAAGCATGGCAGAAAAAGGGTTACATCATTGGTGTCTGCAGATGATCTAGTCCTATTGACTCGTGAGATGGGATGCAGGGAAATATCACAGTGGTTGAAGGGTTCTGCCAACCGACAGGGCTGAGGTTGCAGGCCGAGAAATGCCATGGGTTCCTTATAAGGCCCACAGAAGACTCTGATACCATCAGTGAGTGTGATCTGTGGAAGGTGAACGGCTCTAAACTAAACAGGATGGAGCCGGGCAGCTCCGAGAGATGTTTGGGCCTGGGGGTGGACCCATGGGTTGGTCTTTCCAAGCCAGAGCTGCAAGAGAAGCTTGATACCTGGGTGAAGAACATCGGGGCCGACGATGTTTAAGCATCTGTGGACTGCCGCAGAAGGCTGAGTGGATAAAATACGATCAGTAACAGATAGATTAGCTATTACTGTGATTCTGGCCACATTGGAAGAGGGGGAGGCAGCATGCGAATGGGAGACATCTGCTCCAACGGTCATCTTCCCTAGCCCAAATAGATGAAGAAAGCACAAATCTGAAAATTGGATAAATCTGCAAAGTCAGGGCCACGGTATCAAGAATTCTGTGAACAATAACATCAATAATGATTGGTTGGTGCATTATAGGTTTATTCCCCACAGGAAAATTCTGACGCCATTACAAGTCCGGGACAATGTCTACCCAGCTAGGGAGTGCTTGGTTAGAGGTTTAGGGGAAGGGTCCAGGAAAGGATGCAGGGATTGTCCTGTTGAATGGGAAATGTGCTCCCATGTTATTGGTCATTGTCCTGCAGTCCAAGAGTCCCGGGTCAAGAGCCATAGCATCTTGTACAGGATGACGTCTAATGAGCTTAGGAGGATGGACTGGGTGGTGTTTCTGGAGCCCGATCTAAGGGATAAGAAGAACGAGCTCTTTAAACCAGGCTTGGTAACAGTAAAAGGGTCTTGGGCATTGGCAGTGGATGTAACAGTCCGTTTTGAAAGTATTTTGTCATCTTTAGGAGATGCAGCGATGGAAAAAGTGTGGAAATAACAGCGCTTAGAGGAGCAGGTGATGGAACTCACCAAAGCCATCTATGTTGAGTCCCTGGGATTCCCAACTGGTGGTCAAGGAAAGTGGTATAAATGTAATTTGGGGCTCTTATGCGATCTTGGGCTCTCCAGTAGCCAACAAAAGAGGATTGTGAGGCTCTTCAGCAGGAACACGTTCCTTTCCTCAGCAGATGTTATCCACAGTTTTGCCAGCCTAGGTCAGGCTGGCAAACAGAATTGGGCAAATATCGTAGAAGTGACATTCTTTAGAAGTCCTTCTCTCCAAAGGCAACAGTAAAGTTCTTCGCACGGATGATATGAGTCAGCTCAGTCATCTGGAATCAAGAATTTTGCTTTTCCCTTGACCCTGGTGGTGGATCGAGGCGGTAGTGGGGCAGAAAATGTCATCTCAAATGACGCGTTCACCAAAGTTGTCTTGGGTGAACGAGCCGCCTTTAAGCCCAGCTCGGAAAAAGTGCTGCATTGTTTGCGATTCTGTGCTGCAGCACACGGGCTGCCCTGGGGCCACCAACCTCGGAGCTCCCATTCGCTGGTCTGGTGCGCCCTTCCCCATGTGGCAGGTCAGGGAGGAGGGGGGAGATGTTGGTGGAACAGGTGATGCACGTGGCATCCCCTTCCTTGAGCGCCCAGAAGAAAGCTCACAAGTCCCAGAAGACCGGCCAGCCCCACACGGGCACCTCAGAGCACCAGTCAGCCGGGGGTCAGGGATTGTTTCTCAGCCTCCCGTGACACACAGGCCCCAAAGTGAAGGAATGATTGGTCAACCAGCTTCAAGCTAGGCTTGGAAGATATCTTGAAGGCTCTGGGATTTGAGGGAGGCAGCTTGGTCCTAAGGCTGTAGGCGTTCCTCTTAGAGCTTAGACTTTAGGCAGTAGGTGAAGCTTTCTGCTTTGCAGTTATGACTCAGGTTGGCCTCTCACCTCACCCCTCATCTGCACAAGCTTGACCTCCAAGGTTGGGGGTGGATTTGACTTCTCCTTGGGTGCCATCATCTGAGCATGCCCTTACTGCTTCTGGAGCTGGCTTCAAAAGATGCAGTTACGCTGTGGGTTTTTAGTAATGTAGTCTTCACTTCTGCTGTCTCATGAAACACGTCCTTGGCCTTGTTCATCACAGAGATGTGACTGCTAGGTGCTGCTGGGAGAGGAGATCATTCCTTCTGAGCTGGCTGGTCACCAAGCTCCTTGGCCCCAGCAGCAGGGCACTGCCGTTGTGTCTGTCCTGACTCAGGAGCAAGCCCTGCTGGCAGAAAGGCTCCGGATGAGGAGTAGGGCAGAGCCGATGCTGGGTTGCAGCCTGCGCTAAGAAGGGGTCACTGGGATCCTCTGTCCTGACCTGCTGATTAGGGAGAGCAGTGAACCCCTGGCCAGGCTCTGACATTCCCCGGCAACCGGAGATGAGGTGACTCTCCTGGTTCTCCCACTGTGAATGTGACATGGTGCTGGAGGAATATTTTTAGGCCATATGACATTGAGTCGCTGCATTTGACTTAAATGAGGTGTCTGAAAAATAGGGACATACATGTGTCAAAAGGAGATCTAGCAAATAAAGTCGAGGGAGCCTGCAGAGAGAGACAGCTCTTGTTTTGGTCAGCTGCATAGTCCAACACTGGACTTAAAAAGCAGTGACAAGTTTAGTTGTCCTGAATGTGGGCATCTACTGTCATATCAGGCAGCCAAGGATATTCCTTCCTCTCCTGGCCTCCAGCTGATGCTGCAAAATGATGCAAGTCTCATAACTGCTTCATCAGAGCTTGCGAACACTTGCTCGTGTCTTGGACCACCCCTCAAGTGCCTCTAGGTGTTTCTGCCAGCACCCCTGCCTTCCATCTCCACTGATTATACTGGGAGCTTGGACAAGGGGCTTGGGTGTAGACACCTTTTTTGTGCTCAGGAGAACCAGAGGCAAGAGGGATCCCCCCCTGCTCTGTGCTCGTGGTGCGTATGGGATGGTGTGGAATCCCCATCCAGCCTTTGGGCTGCTAACCTGAGATTACATTGCTCGGTTGACTCAGCTGAATCGGTAATCAAAGGATGGGTGAATGAATTCCCTTCTCGTCGCTGTCAAGGATTCCTGTCTAGTTGTGTGACGGGAATAGAGAATTCCAGAGGAGGAGGGCTCCACTTCTCTTAGGCATCTCTCTCTTCTGACAGGAAAAATTGCACTGCTGGATTTAGTCTCTCTCCATAGTTTAGAGAGGGACGATAGGTGATTGCTTTAGCCTACGTCAAAGCACATTCCCCGGGAGGGACCCTGCTGCCTCTCAGGAGCTGTCAGCCCTGGAGCCAACAGGCACATCTTGAGGAAGCCTGTAGGGCAGAGAAAGTCCTGCCTTTGGCTGTGCCTCTGCTCCTGAGCTGGGCCAGGCTCCTGGGACCGCAAGAGCTCATGGCAACCTGGCAGACTCTGCAGAGAGCTGCTCAGTCCAGGAGCAGCTCCTCTGCAAAGAGCAGCAGGGCTCAGGGCACTGCCAGAAAGTGCCTAGATGCGACAAGGCATGGCGGAGAGAAGTTCATGGCAGTTGGGAGTGGGAGGACAGCTGAGAGCTCGCTGGAGGGGAAGTCTTCACTGCCCTTGGCGCAGTAGGTCTCTGGCTGCCTGGCCATGCAGCTGTGGTTCCTACGGGGGTCTTCTAAGCTGGCACATCCCATGGCTGAGCCGATCTGTCAGGACGGCTCTCACAGCTCCTTGGGGCGGGGCAGGAGAAGGAGGTGCTCCAGGGCAGGGATTCCTTGCCCCACCGTCGGAAGGACAAGGCGTCACTGCTTTCTTCTCCTAGGCACAGCTTTAGGGATGTGAAGCCGGAGCATGCACACATGTCTCCACAGGTCACACTTCAGAGCAGTGTCCCTGCACTCCAGGGATGCTGCGTGTCCTGAGCAGTGACGCTGCTGCCCGTGAGGGTCAGCACTCAGCCCACCCAGGGAACTCGCCGTGACACTGTGCGGAGAAGCTCTGGGTAGAAGGAGCAACCCCTGGCAGGGCAGGTTCATTCTCCCATCGGGAGGGTGCATGTGAGCCTGGGCTGTTCACAGCTTGTTCTCACCCCCAGGACATCTCCTAAGGGGATCTTCCAAGAGGAAGGTCAAAGCAGGAGCTACCTCAAAGCTCCACCAGAGTTCTGCAGCACTGCGCACGCAGAGGGTGGCACGGGGTCTGTGAGCCCTGGATGGGATAAGGCACAGGAACAGCTCCAGGCAGCAGAGCCATGGCCAGAGAATCAGAGGAGACTGGTGACACTGCAAGGGGGACGTGGAGCAACTCCCCTTTGGCCTCCTCAGTGCAGGCACCTTCCTCTGAGCAATCCCCCGTGTCTCCTCTCCCACCCAAGAGAATGCAAGTGTTGACGTTTGGGTGTCAGCACCCACATCAGAGTCCTCAGTCTGATCATCTGTGTCAGGAGCCACGTCACGCCTTCTCCATCACACCTCCATGTCTAGGCTGAGAAAGAGAGAAGTTTGGAGAGCTGCACTTTGAACCTGGACCTTTGTGCTCTCATCACAGCCCAGTTTCTTTTTCAGAGTAACCTCGGAGGGCAGTTGTCCTCCAGCTGAGAAAGGTGCAAGCACAGGACAGCTGGGAATGAATCTGCTAGACAGATCAGCTGTCCTGACTCTGTGCTAAACCACGGGGAGTGCTTTTTCCTCTCTGGTCTCAGTAGTCTTCATCTCTCCAACAACAGAAATGAGGATTTCTACAACTTCAGAGAAAGCTCCCCACGTGTGGTGGGAGCATCGAAAAAAACCTTGCCAAAATGACTATAAAATCAACCTTAAGCATTGCTGCAGCAGCCCACAGTCTCAGAAACTCTGCGTGAAGATATTACAAAGCTCTTCCCCGTTAAAGGGGACCTTCATCTGACATAAAATGAACATCAGAGCTCTATTGCCGTGTGCTCATTGCCGTGGAGCAGGACTGACTCCTTTGGAGCCCGTGGGCAGAGGTCCCTGCTCCTCACAGCAAACTCAACCAGCACAAAACGGAGCTAAAGCAAGGGGGCTGAGGGAAGGTCCTCCCAAAACTGGGAAAGGAAATGCACGTGTTTATTGGGGGGTGAGGGGGTGCAAAGTGGGGAGCCTATGAGAAATGGCATGGGCTTGGCTCAGAGGAGTCTTTCCTAACTCTTCGTTGTCTTCTCCTCCTTGGACAGTCCCCACTGCCCAGAGGGAGGAAATGTCCAACAGCAGCTTCCTCACCGAGTTCCTCCTCCTGGCATTTGCGGACAAACGGGAGCTGCAGCTCTTGCACTTCTCACTCTTCCTGGGCATCTACCTGGCTGCCGTCCTGGGCAACATCCTCATCATCTCTGCCATAGCGAGTGACCACCGCCTCCACACCCCCATGTACTTCTTCCTGCTCAATCTCTCCATCCTGGACTTTGGCTCCATCTCCACCACTGTCCCCAAATCCATGGCCAATTCCCTGTGGAACACAAGGGCCATTTCCTACTCAGGATGTGCTGCCCAGGTCTTTCTGTTTCTTTTCTCCATTTCATCAGAATATTATCTCCTCACTGTCATGGCCTATGACCGCTATATTGCCATCTGCAAACCCCTGCACTACGGGACACTCATGGGCAGCAGAGCTTGTGTCCAAATGGCAGGAGCTGCCTGGGCCAGTGGTTTTCTCAATGCAGTGCTGCACACTGCGAACACATTTTCAATCCCATTCTGCCAAGGCAATGCTGTGGAGCAGTTTTTCTGTGAAATTCCCCAGCTCCTCAGGCTCTCCTGCTCTGACTCCTGCTTCAGGAAAGCTGGGGTTACTGCGGTTAGTTTTTGTGTAGCTTGTGAGTGCTTTGCGTTCATTGTGCTGTCCTACGTGCAGATCTTCAGGGTCGTGCTGAGGATCCCCTCCGAGCAGGGCCGGCACAAAGCCTTTTCCATGTGCCTCCCGCACCTGGCCGTGGTCTCCCTGTTCGTCATCACTGCAATGTTTGCCTACCTGAAGCCCCCCTCCATGTCCTCCCCAGCTCTGGAGCTGGTGGTGGTTGTTCTGTGCTCAGTGGTGCCTCCAACACTGAAGCTGCTCATCTACAGCATGAGGAACAAAGAGATCAAAGAGGCACTGAGGAAATTGATTCAACGTGTAGTATTTTACCACTCATAGGCTGCCCTTCTCTCTTCATGAACGATTCCCAGTTTCTCTCAGGCTGGCTTATGCTTTCTTTGCTTGTTTATTATATCTGTGAAAATCATTTCTGTACACAGATATTTGTATTTATCACACTTCTCCAGAGGCATGAACCTGGTCTGCCTGACCAGAGGCCTTCTGTGCCTGGGTCGGAGCTGGCTGCTGTGACAGCATCTCTGTACTAAAAAGGGATCTTCCCAGTGCAGTGCCTGAAGGCTGGGCTTGTCTTACACTAGGAAGGGAGGTTGGAGAGCAGCAGGAGTTGCTGGAGGAGCCCCAGCACCAGGACACTTGTGCTGGCCTGGGGAGTGGGGCTGGTTAGGAGGCAGCTGAGGTGGCGGTTGTCATCCTAGAGACAAGAGCAGGGGGGCAAGAGAGTGACTGGCTTCCATTTCCTAGTGCCATTGGAGGTCTTAGGGCTGGTGGGGAGGCTGACACCCACTCTCTGCCACCCCAGGAGCTGCTGTGCCCATTCGAGGGGCTCAGGCTTGGTGTCAAGTATGCAGATACCTGCAGCACCCTGTGGTGGACACTGCTGTGGGGTGATTCCCAGACTGTCCTGCTCTGCTGGGATGGGCTAGGGAGAGGCAATGGGAGGTGGGGAGAGCTGGGGAGGGGCTGAAGTGGGCTGGAGAGTGCCTGGGGGTGGGAAATACCAGTCTTCAGATAACTTGTGTGAAGAAGCAGGGTGGGCGAACACACCAGTGTGCTTGGGTTGCAGAGCCAGACTTCATGGCGAAGGAGCTGAGACATAAAAAGTGCACAAGAGTGTGGTCTGTGCCCTCTGCCTGCTTCCTCTGCAGACCTTGTGGGGCACAACCAGAAGAGACTTTCAGATGTGGCTGAAGAATGGCTAGTGGTCCTCCCGCTGGCGCCAGTCTCCCACTGCCATCTTCCCCTCGAATGCGGGCTTCCATAGGGCATCTGAGCCCCTGCGTCAGAGTTCAGTCCTAAGAAAAAGTGTCTTAGGAGCCATGTCATAGCTTGATGCTGTCTGGATACACCCAGTGCAATGCACTATTGCCTTCTGCCATCCTCCATGCAGATGCATGCCACACCAGGGCATCATTTCCTCGGTGCACAAGAAGTCTAGGTTGGGCTCCATGACTCTCTCCTTGCTGTCCTGAGAAAATGATTCAGAAAAGGGCCATGGTCGGGATGGCTTTGCCACACTGTGATGGAGGCTGTGCTGTGCTGAAGTGGCTGGCAGTGCCCAAGGGCATGGGAGGGATTTGCTGGAAGTAGTTTGGGAAGTGGCTGTTGTGATCACCCAAGAAAACCCAGTTTGTCCAGCTGTGCACATTGTTCCAAGGAGTGCAGAGGAGGGAAGACGTTTATGGTGGGTGGAGGGGTAGGGCTTGAGGTTTCAAAGTGCTGCTGAGTGCTTTAGTAGGTGATAAAAGAGACCTCATAATCAACAAAACAGGGCAGGAGGGGGCCCACCCCAAGTGTGTGCACACAAGGACACAAGGACAACAAGGCAGGGCAGGAGCAATCTGGGAGGTTTCTGGAGTGCAGTGATGATAACACTGTGACACGGGTGATCACGGAGTCAACGAGGGCAGGCACTTTGCTGGACCTGATACTCACTGACAAGGAAGAACTGGTTGGGGTTTTCAAGACTGGGGGCAGCCTTGGCTTCAGTGACCATGTGATGGTGGAGTTCAGGATCCTGAGAGGAGGGAGGAGGGCAAAAAGCAGGATCACAACCCTGGGCTTCAGGAGAGCAGACTTCAGCCTCTTCAGGGACCTGCTTGGAAGAATCCCATGAGATACAGTCCTGGAGAGAAGGGGGAGATCCAAGAGAGCTGGCTGATTTTCAAGGATCACCTCCTCCAAGCTCAAGAATGGTCCATCCTGATAATCAAGAAACAAAGCAAAGGTGTCAGGAGGCCTGCATGGATGAACATGGAACTCCTGACTGAACTCAAGCATGAAAAGGAAGCATACAAGAGGCAGAAACAGGGACACTTGACCAGGCAGGAATATAGAATTGCTGTCCAAGCATGCAGGAAGCCAAAACCCACCTGCAGCTGACTCTGGTGGGGGACATGAAAGGCAACAAGAAGGGCTTTTGCAGGTATATGTTGGAAACTTGCACGGGAGGAGCCGACGGAGGGAAGACCCAGACGCTCAATATGAGTGATCAGTGTACTTCAACTTTATTAGGTGTGGTCTTTCTTTATATAGCACAGGACTAATCAGGCTCATACATATTGCAAAAGCTGAGCTCCTTATTGGTAACAGCAATTTGGTTTACCCAGCAACTTCTGCATTACATCACCCGCAAGTTCCCAGGACTAATCATTGATAACACCTTGGAGCCAAGGACAATGTGTCCTTGGCTCTAGCTGTTTTTACTCTCATACGGGACTTGGCTCACATCAACTGTGTGCGATATGCACTTAGTTCTGCTTCCTTTATTTGTTCAATCTTCACATGACCTCTGCCCTCAAGCCAGTCCTCCACAATTCCCCCGTTTTTATTTTGTGCGAGAAAGACCTTTTTAGTTAATTGTTCAAGCTTTTGTGTTAAGCAGCCAAAAATCACTCTTACAGCAATTAAAATTAATACAATTATGAATAGAATACATAGCCCTTCTTTGATCAAGCTCAAAATCCAGGTACTCACATTACCAAATATCTTTCTAAACAGATCATCAAACCAATTATACTGTACGGTGATTCTCTGGGTGTGGTCCTTTAGCCATTTCAATTGCTCATGGATTGACTGTCCATGATCAGAAAGATTAAAACAACACATTCCTTCAAAATCCTCACACCCGCATCCCTGTGCTAAAAGCAGAAAGTCTATAGCTGCTCTATTTTGCAACACTGCATGTCTCAGGCTATCCATATCCTGTGACATTTCAGAGAGAATTTGTGTAGTAACATTTGATTGCCTAACAGCCCAACAAGCAAGTTTATTTAGATTAGACATGGCATGCGCAACTGCAACGTTAGGAGCTAAAGCTGCGGCGAAAAACCTTTCCGCAGGCCCCCATAATTCTACATCATCAGCACAATCTGAACCTAGTTTTTTCAATTCACGTTTGCCTCGACGATTCTCACTTCTTCTATGATTGCTGCAGTCAGATTTGACCAACGCTGATCATGTAAGTCAGGGGCAAAGAGTGTCAGGCGTCCTCTGCTGGACCTATCCATACTCCCGTTTTCATGTCCCGGTATTTTACTCTAAAGGTCCGGCTACCAGCCTTTTCTTCTTCTATATGATGTTTGATTGCTGGTGGTTCTTTGTCGTCCCCGAATACACACAAATAGTTTAGTACGAATAGGGTCTTATCAATTTTTTCCTTGATGTCTAGGATGTCCTTAAACTTTTCTATGTATTGTTTGACAGTGCTGTTTGCTTGTTCAACAACCGCCTGACCATTCTAGGTCGTTGGGTTTCAATGGCAGCCAAATGGTATTCGGTGGTGCTCCCTCAATTTGCAATATTCGGTTTCTTCCTTTCCTAATGAGTTCGGCCAGCGTTGAAATTTTTTCTTGAATAGTTCGTTTTGGTTGTAACGGTGGTGCTATCCATTCTAGTACAATGGGTTCCGCCAACCCTCTTTTTTCCCCCGTTTTTATTTTGTGTTGTGTAGTGGCTCCCATTAGGTATTGTGGGCCACATAAAATAGTAAGATCAAGTGGCTGATTTTGCAGGCGTCGGTGCGTAGCACGCGTAGTAATTAGCGATGCAATTTCCTGGAGTACCCGTTGCTGTTCCTCTGTGAGCGTGACGGCAGCCGCTGGGTCTGTTCCCTTCAGCAAGGGGCGTAGCAGATTTAAAAGTTCATTAGGAATGCCGACAACCAGACGGATCCATTGGAGGTCTCCTAATAGTTTCTGAGCATCATTGAATGTTCTTATGTCAGTCCTGATTGTCAATTTCTGTGGTCTGATGGTGGCATTCGAAATATGCCAACCTAGATACTGCCAGGGGCTGGATTCCTGTACCTTTTCCGGGGCCACCACAAGTTCCTTTTTCTTTAATTGTGTGATTAGATCAAATTTTTGTTCAGGAGAAAAAGGGGTTTTTTGTGCCAACAATATGTCGTCCATGTAGTGATATATCATGGTCTCTGGCCACTGTTGACGTAACAGTTGAAGTGCCGCATCGACGCAGAGTTGACAGAGGGTTGGTGAGTTTCGCATACCCTGCGGTAGTACTGTCCATTCAAATCTTTGGTCTGGCCCCTCTCTATTGATAGCAGGGAGTGTAAATGCAAATCGCTGTTTATCATCTTCATGGAGGGCTATAGTAAAGA
Source organism: Dromaius novaehollandiae (assembly GCF_036370855.1). Classification (NCBI taxonomy): domain Eukaryota; kingdom Metazoa; phylum Chordata; class Aves; order Casuariiformes; family Dromaiidae; genus Dromaius; species Dromaius novaehollandiae. The sequence continues at coordinate 1,114,227 of NW_026991505.1, forward strand.
AACAGTCCTTTAAATCTACGATTAGCAGGTGCCAGCCTTCTGGGATCATTGCTGGGTTGGGTAACCCCGGTTGTAAAGCGCCCATGTCATGCATCTGTCTGTTTACAGCACGTGGATCGTGTAAAAGTCTGTATTTGCCGGATTTTTTCTTGATCACAAATACTGGGGTATTCCAAGGGCTGGTAGATAGTCTTAGATGACCTTGTTTGTACTGTTCCTTTACTAGTTCATGTGCTTGAATTAGACTTTCCCGTTTAAGCGGCCATTGCTCTACCCACACAGGCTGATCAGTCCTCCAGCTGAGTGGGATTGGGAAAGTCCAGGCAATGGCCGGTGCTATAAAGGGTGTTCCGAGGTAAGCACCATACCCATCTGGGCAAGGATATCGCGCCCTATTAATGCTTGCACTCCTTCAGGTAGGGGTAAAATGGAAACGGAGCAATTAACCACCTTGTTCCCTACAGTCCATTGTAGCGTCGATGATTTTCGGGCGAGGGTGACCCCGCCTACTCCAGCTACCGTAGAGCTGGTCTCTCGGGTTGGCCAATGCTGGGGCCAAATCTTAGTGCTAATTATTGATACATCCGCTCCAGTGTCCAATAAGGCATTAGTGCGTATAGATTCTTCTTTATACTTTACAGTCATGGTTTGTCGGGGCCTTTGATGCATTCCGACAGTCAGTAATACTACACTTCCAGTGGAACCAAAAGCACCATAGCCTCGTGGTTGCTCTTTCACTGGTGCCACCCCTACAGTCAGGTGGGGAAGCGGAATAAGCTGGGCTATTCTCGATCCTTGCGGTATGTGCATAGGTGGAAACATTGCTGAAACCACAATTTGTACTTCCCCGAAATAGTCCTTGTCGATCAATCCTGTCAAAACTTGTAATCCTTTCATTGTAGCGGACGATCTTCCAATCAGTAAGGCACCTACTGGCTCATGATGATTAATAATTACTGGTCCGTAGACATTCGTCCGGATTCTTGTTGGCTTTGTATCCAATAAGGTGGCGTCTACTGCTGTTGCCAAGTCCAGTCCGAGACTCCCTCTGGTGGCTGGTCGAAGACAAAGGGGTTCATGCCGTTCGGAGTGGAGCTGGGCGCCGGCTGAGGTGGTTGTGTTAACTGTGGGGGTTGCTGAGTTGTTGTGGTGAAGGCCGCCTTTTGTGTCGTCGCGGGGCGGCTCGTCCCGCTTCTTTGGGCGTTTCCCGAGCCAGCCTTCCAGCAAGCCGCTCCATCATGTTTGCTGCTTTTGCAGTTGGGACACCATACTCTACTAGCTTGGCATTCTCTGCGAAGATGACCAACAATGCCGCATCGGTAGCAGCGTGCCGCAACGCCGCATCGGTAGCAGCGTGCCAATCGTCGATCAGGGGGGATATTTCCGCCGGGATTTTGCAAAGGAGCAAGGGCAGCGAATACCTGTCTTTGATTCTGTTGCATATTATCCCGCAACGCCTGTGCTTGCTCTCTCATGCTCTCTCCTAATTGTTTCACCGCCTCTACTAGCATAGCTTGCGGTCCTACAGGTACCTGCGCCATTCTTTCTAGCCCCTCCTCAATAGTCCATGTTCCCGGGAGTGTGGCTAAAATACTACGCGTTGAAGGGTTACTATTCTGTATTGCACATTGTTTCAAGATAGTCCCTTTCAGATAATCTGGTACCCCTGCTGCTTGTATAGCATTGGCTACTCTATCAATAAACAAGCCGAAAGGCTCTTCCCGGCCCTGCTTTATGCCCATATAAGATGGGATACCCCCTGGCTCCTTTATTTGATCAAGCGCCCGCCTTGCTAGTTTCATTGATTCTTTAGCTTTATCTGGTCCCAGCAGGGCCTGCGCTTCTAAGCGGAAATACGCGCCCATCCCCATCAACTCATGTAACGTTACTCCATACAACGGGTCCCCTGGAGCCCTTATAACAGCTACCGCTTCCTGGCATACTGTGTGCCAATGCGCGTTAAACAGCAGCTGCTGATGCTGTGTTAGTATTAACTTCATTATGCTGCGTATGTCCCCTGGCAACAATATATTTGTTCCCCAAATATAATCCAACATCTGTCGGGTTGGTTCCCCCTTTATTCCCGAATTTTTTTTTTTTTTTTTCCAAACTGCTTTTATTAGTGGTTTCTGACCATAAATATCATAGAGAAAAACTTATTTCACATTGATAGCCTGAGAGAGGGGGGGAGAGAGAGAGGGGGAGGAGGGAGAGAGGGGGGAGAGAGAGAGAGGGGGGAGAGGGGGGGGGGAGGCGCTGAGGGAGGAGGGGGGATCTGCCGCATGGTCAATGTTGCTCCTTTTGGCAGGCCTGTGTTCCCAGACCCTCCCTGGGCAATAGTAAAGGTTCGGATCGAGGGGGGCGATGGGTATGGGGACACCTCTGCATGCGGGGGTTCCTTGAACCCATCAGGGCTTCCCAAACGCTCCGCGGCGGCGGCAGCTACTTTCTTTTTTTTTTTCTTCTTCTTTTTTTTTTTTTACTTTTTTTTCTTTTCTTTTTCTTTTTTTTTTTTTTTTTTTTTTTTCTTTTCTTTGAGGTGCGAGAGCATTAGTAACTGCCCTCCACGGCTTCATCAGCTTTTTTGCTGTCTTGTTATCACTTATTACTTCATCAAACAACTTGTCCCCAAATTTTTTCCATTCAGTTTGTTCGAACATGGTATCTGGGTTAACAAAACACCCCTTAGCCACTCCGTAAGCTAATAGCCCTGGGAGTTCCTTATGACATTCTATTCCTTGAGTACCTCGCTTTTCTAAAAAGCATCTTAATAAATAATAAGCCGCTTGTCGCTCCATGGTTACTCACTTACCGTTGCAACCTTTGCAAGACCTGCGGCGAGACTTTCTGGCAGGACCCCGTCTCGTCCTGGGCACGGACCCCCTTTCTTTGTGTCCTCTCCACCTCCTCTGTAGCTCTGGCACGTAGACCCCCTTTTGTGTCTCGTCGCCTTTAGCACAGCAGGACCAGCTGTCTCTAGTACTCTGTCGACTCCTGAGTTTTTAATCACCGAGTCCCTGACCGGCAGGGTCCCTGTTCGGGCGCCATATGTTGGAAACTTGCACGGGAGGAGCCGACGGAGGGAAGACCCAGACGCTCAATATGAGTGATCAGTGTACTTCAACTTTATTAGGTGTGGTCTTTCTTTATATAGCACAGGACTAATCAGGCTCATACATATTGCAAAAGCTGAGCTCCTTATTGGTAACAGCAATTTGGTTTACCCAGCAACTTCTGCATTACATCACCCGCAAGTTCCCAGGACTAATCATTGATAACACCTTGGAGCCAAGGACAATGTGTCCTTGGCTCTAGCTGTTTTTACTCTCATACGGGACTTGGCTCACATCAACTGTGTGCGATATGCACTTAGTTCTGCTTCCTTTATTTGTTCAATCTTCACATGACCTCTGCCCTCAAGCCAGTCCTCCACAGGTATATCATCAGCAAAAAGAAGACTAGGGAATATGTGGTTGCAGCACAGAATAGGGCAGGGGACATGGTAACAAAGGACATGGAAAAGGCAAAGGTTTACAGTGCCTTCTTTGTTTCAGTCTTTCCTGATGAGACATGGCTTCAGGAATCTCAGGCCCCTGAGACCCATGGGAATATGAGAGGTGAAGATTTACCCTTGGTGGAGGAGGCTCAGATTAGGGAAGATTTGAACAAACTGGACATATACACAACATCCACTGCTCTCCCCTCCTCCACCCAGCCAGTCTTTCCATCACAGAGGGCTATCAGGTTGGTTAAGCATAATTTCCCCTTGGTGAGTGCAGGCTGACTACTCCTGATCACCTTCTTATCCTTCATATACTTGGAAATGGCTCCCAGGATGAGCTGCTGCACCACTTTCCCAGGGATTGAGGTGATGCTGACTGGCCTGCAGTTCCCTGGGTCCTCTCTCTTGCCGTTTTTGAACACTGGAGTGACATCTGCTTTCTTCCCGTCCTCAAGCACCTCTCCTGGTTGCCATGATCTGTCAAAGATAATTGAGAGTGGCCCAGCAATGATGTCTGCCAGCTCCCTCAGGACTTGTGGATGCATCCCATCAGGGCCCATGGACTTGTGTAAGTCGTTTGCTGAAGTGATCCCTAACCCAATCCTCCTCTACCAAGAGAAAGTCTTCCTTTCTCCAGATTCGCCCGCCCTGCCCCGGACTCTAGGTCCTGGGATTCCTGGGGACCAGTCTTACCAGTAAAGACTGTTAGGCACGGAGGGCTAGATTCATGGCTCACTGTGGTGGCAGTGGAGATGGTGAATGGGCTCCCACTCACCTGCCCGGGGCTGTCATACATGAGACAGGGCCAGTGGCAGACACCATCCTTCTGGCAGGGAATCTGGAGGCAGCTCGGAGAGCACATGGGATCTCCAGGGGCACCACGTGCTGGGGGCGTGCAGTGGATGGAGCCTCTCGAAAGGAGAAAATGTTTGATGTGTAGTTGGAAAAGGTAAAGACCTGTCCCCTTGCAGTGGTAAATACCAGCTCTGATTGTTCATTCCAGGCCTGATGTCGGCATCTGTATCGAGGGGGAAGAGCCAGCCCTGAGCAGCCTCTCTCCTGGCCCAGACCCCCAAAGACCCTTGGAGGACAGCGGTCTGCTGACCCCTGTGTGGGGCACAGCCAGGGCTAGGCAGGGACTGGGCACTGGTGGGAGGCTGCCAAAGCAGGAGGGCTGTGGGGGGATGGGGCACATCATTGGGACTGTGCCAGGGGGATGTTTCCCCACCCCTGAAGGTACCCTGCCCTGTGAAGTGCCTGCAGGGCAGGTCTGTGGGACCACGAGCAGGGCAGCAGGGCTGGGTGCAGGCTGGAGCCAGGACACTCCTCACTGCTCCATTGCCAAGAGGCAGCTGTGCTGCACAGAGCAGGAACCAGCTCTGCAGGCCCTGCAGGCCCTGGGAAGCTCATTCGGGTGAGCAGCGTTAAGGCAAGGGCTGGGAGCCAGCTGGCAGCTTGGGAGCCCATTGGGGAAGGCCTCCTGGCACTGGTATCACAGCCCAGCCCCACTCTGGCAGCCGGCAGAGCATGCCCTGGGGCTGTGCCACATCATGATGGCCCCTGGCACTGTAGGCCCAGCTCATCCCCTCTGTGGGAGACCTCCAACAGAGCCATTTCCCATCCCTGTCCCAGGCCTGGCCTCCTCGGGTTCTCTCCTGTCACTCACCCATGCCCTGGGGACAGCTGAGACCATTTCCCTCTTGAGAAGAGGCTCCACAGGCAGTATCCAGGGCAGAGCCCTCTCTGCCAGGTCCCAGACCCCAGAGCAGCACCTCCATTGCACTCAGGTATCTCCCGCCTCTCCCTCCCACGCTGCTGAGGCCCCCAAGCTGCCCCTGGACCCAAGCAAGACAGGGCTCGCTAGTGATCCTAACTGGAAGACTATTGTACATCGAGGAGTTGGTGATCCACATAACGGGTAACCTGAGCAGGCACAGGCATGTGCCGTGCTGTGCTGCACCTTGCTGCACGTACAGCTTGGCCTTCAAGCCTGTGCTGTGCTGCACGTGTCCCTTGGCTGCAGGACAAACTTTCCAGGCGTATTGTAACACCTGCCTGTAGATAGCTCCCATTTGCTATTGGCAGTTCCACCACCTGTGTGCCCTTGTCTTTATCTCAAGAGAAGGAGCAAGTTCTCATGCAAACCTCCTTTTGACACTATAAATGATGAATAGGATTGTTTTCTTCTGAGGAAATCCTGTAAGAGCCCTAAAGAGCAAGATGTTGGTGAACCTCTCCATGTATGGGATCTGCACTGTGTGCTGTGCCATGCCACCCTGATTGGAGGTCTGTCCAGTGCTGCACAGCTTGGGGTTCTCAGCATCTAAGCGGATGTAATACTGTCTTTCCTCTTTTTCTTTCTTGTGTTAGCTCCAATAAATGGTATTTTAAGCAATACCTTACAGAGTCTGAGTGCCTTTCTTGCTGGGATCATAAGATACACTACCATGGTGCCTTGCACTGGTATGGAACAGGCTCTCCCTCCTGATCATTGCAACAGCTGCCAGGAGCCCAAGAGGCACCCTGGGATGGGAGGTGCAGGGTGAGCAGCGCCAGCCCCAGTGCTCCCACAGCAGCCCCTCTGAAGCCAGAGCAGCCCCCAACAGTTGTGGTAGGGACTCGCTGTTGGTCACGGGGAGTCTAGGATGTGCCTAGAGCTGAAACCACAGGCATCGCTCTTTAGAGTGCCCATAGATGAAATGCAGAGTCCAGGTGCGCAAGAGTGGCAGCTCACCAGAGCATTCCCTTCTACTTCATAGTCTTTCAGGACTGCTTTCCAGTGAGTGATTCCCTACCTGGGGTTTGTGGGAGGAGCTGTTGGAGACCTCCTCACTTCCCCTCAGTCCTGCTCTGCTCTGTTGTCAGCCCACGGGCACTGCCACAGTCCCTCTGGGCTGGGTAAAGGTGAGTCTCCATGTGCCCTCCTCTGACCCCAGGTAGGAATAAGCAGTGCCTGTCTCTGCTTAGTCCAAAGCAGGTGCTCAGAGCAGGCCGGGGGAACAGGAGGAGAAGGTGCAATAGGCACAAGGGCACAAGCAGCAGCAAGGGACATTTCAGCTGGGTATTAGGGAAAAAACTGTCAGCATCAGAGTGGAGCACTAGTGGTACAGGGGCCCAGAGATTTTCAGAACTTGTCTGGACAAAGTACTGACCAACACAATCTAACTGGGAAGTTAGCCATGCTCAGAGCAGAGGGTGTGGATATAGACCTCCAGATATCCCTCCTGACCCAGATCCTCTAGGATGGGGAAGAGGTCCCAGGGCATAGTAGCACATTCCCATGGGGATGAGACCTTTCTAGAAGTTTGCCACTGGTAGATGAGGAGCTCTCTGTCACTCCCTAGTCTCTGAGAGGTGGGACTCAACCACATGCTGGTCCCCACGCCAGCCCTCAGGGAGTGCCTTTCCTGAGGAGTGAAGGTGCCCTGAGGATCATCCTCAGCTCTGAGCAGCTGGGAGTGGTGAAGCCACAATGCTCAGTCTGCAACAGCAGCAAAGGGGCAGAGCAGCAAGAATGGCTACAGGGAGGGGAAACGGGAGAGATGTGGCTCTCAATCAAGAGGCAAGTACAGCAGCCAGTGGAAGAGCGCTTCCATTTCCCACCTGCATCATTTGGCTGTGCATTTGAGCCTTCCCCAGACACAGTCCCAAGAGCCACTAGCCAGCCCTGACCTTCTGGACCCTGGCATTCACAGTTCCCCATTACTACTGTGCTGCCACCATGGATGGTCTTGGGTGCAGACTTCTCCCAGATGTGGCTGCAGAATTTCACCAGTTGCTCCTGGAATTCAGGCTCGATCTCACTGTTATGGAGCTCTTGCAAGGGTGGCAGGTCCCTCTTGCTGGTTGGCTGGTCAAAACCAAAGCACTTCCAGTCTGGGGAGATCTGGTGGAGGCATTCCCGGGAATGGTTATAGAGCTGGGTTTCCCGGCTGCTACCTGTGGAGGTAGGCCAGGGAGCAAGCTCACAGGGCTTGGGCTTTTGTTGCCTTACGCTGAAATGCAGCTGTCCAGAGCTGGACACATCCTGCCCTTCCTGAAGCACAGTACTGGCAACAGCACCATTCCCCTACCAGGCTTTAACTTCAGCACATTCTCCAGGTACGCGTCCTCAGAGATTTCCTCCCCATCCACCTTCAGGTGCAATGTGAAGTCCCGCACGGCCCAGACAAAGGTCAGGAAGAACTAGGAAACTTTATCTGAATCCTCCAGTTCATCTCCACTCTCCCGAGGTGTTGCTATCACCTTTACATCCTCCATCAGTTTCATCACATAGCTGGGGAGCTGGCTAAGGAAACAGAGACCCTGAATCCTCATGCAGGGAGGGGCTAACCCTAACTCTAACCCCACCCTCCCCACCCATCAGCATCTGATGGGGAAAAGGGGAGATTCTGCAGGGACAGAGAGCAGCCTGGAGTCACCAGCAGGAGTAGGGCTCAAAGCCTCAGCCCTGAGATCTGGAGCACAGGATCCCTGAGGACCCAGAGCCTGGTCACTGGGCATCACCAGCAGGCTCTGACCTCCCCATAAAAAGCAGCCGTTTGAGGAGCTGAGATGTGTGGACCCCTTAGCTACTGCTGAGGGAGATGGGGCATCCCTGGTGCGGCTGCCCCACTGAGGACACTGCAGCTGGTCCATGTGTTGCTGGTCGATGGTGCCCTTGCTGTTATAGACCAGAGTGCAGGACAGCAGCACAGCTAGCACAAAGATCCATGCGTCATTCTTGGTGTTTCCCTGGAACAAACAGCCTTGGCTCATACCAAGAAACTCTGTGCAAGGCCCCCCTAGAGTGAGCAAAGCCCCAAATCCCCAGGCCCTGAATGCCTAACCATGGGCCATGGCAGGGTCAGCTTTTTGGAGAGACCCCCACACGTGACATCACCATGTCTTCCTATAGCTGCCTTATCTTCAACTCCTAACTCTCCGAGTCCCACAGGCTTCTGATTATTAAAGGACTCCCTGAGCTCCCCATTCCTGGTCTGCTGAAGTTTACCAGCAAGTGCTGAGGAATTTGGCAGCTTGTCAACCTCACGAGCCTTCTCCTAGCTCCTCTGGCTGTCAGCACCACAGAGACAGCTCCAGTTCAAAAGCCTGGAGCTCCCTGCCAGCCACCGGATCTCAAAAGGCCCACCAGCCTGATGGCTGCTGAGTAATCAAAGATCCAGAATGAGAGGGAGAGTGGCTGTGAAGAGGTGGTGTCCCACAAACCGTCATGGGCCCAGCCACAGACTGGCTCCAGTCCCCTGCAGACAGCCAGCATCCCAGGCAGAATGAGGGCTCTGACAGGCAAAGGCAGAGGTGAAGGATGCCAGACAGGAGGACTTCATCAGCCGGAAGACTTTATCCAGTCAGCTCTGCACTGGCCTCCTTCCCCACAGCCTCTGTCTCTTCCTGGCACACCAGTGCAGGCAATGAGAACACCTTGAGTCCTGCCACATGCCTGGGCCCTTGAGAGCTTCCACAAAGTTCTCTGTAGGCACAAAAGGAAGCCTCTGCTTCTCCCACACCTTCTCCGCATCACCCCGCCCTTCAGTGTCCAGGAGCACCAGCGTGTGTCCAGGCTGACAGGGCTGAGGCACACACCACAGCCAGATACCTTTGGTATGGGCCTGCATGGGGAAGGCCAGGGAGAAACCTGTGGAGGGGATGCAAGGGGCTCAGCAGTGTCAGCTACAGAGCAGGAAAATGGAGGCATCTTTGCTGCCCAGGGCCGGGACCTGTGTGGCTCCCCACCTCTCTCATCCATCCTCTCACAACCCAGCCTGTTCATGAGGTGGGACTTGCCAGCGCAGTACAGCCCTGTGATGGCCACCACCACCACCACGGGCTGCGCAAACTATGACAGCACCTGCAGGGTCTTCTGCTGCCCCACCAGCCCCTGCCTCTGTGTGCTCTCAATCAGGCACCTGGGCACTTCTATGGAGGTTTCAGATGCCATTGCTCATGGCAAACACAGCTTGCAGAGGGGACAGTGAAACAGGTATTTGAGGCCTTCAGAAAATCACCATAGTTTGTTATCTCCATCTTTAGAAGGGAAAAGAAAAGAAAAAGCATTTTAAGATCTTCATGGACTATAAAGAGCGCAAAAGATGTGAAGTCAGAGGCAGAGTCCAGCTGTGCAGTTGTAGCAGGTCAAAGGAAGCCATGATATTTATTCCATGTATTATCCTTGGGAATTACAAAACCATGTGTCAAACTCCTTGGCAAATTCCCCATTAAAACTGTTAGTCTTCCTGAGAATGATGTGCTATAACCTTGCATATTTCCAGAAATGGCTTTTGATTCTACAGCTTCCTCCTGCTTGTGAGAGCTGGCTGTACAAATAATCAGTAATCAGTTCAACTCCCCCCAACATCATTAGTTTTCTGTGTGCCTGAAACGCTATGCCTTGATGTTTTCTGCACTGAAGTCCCATAAGGTTCAGAGGCTTGATCCCAAGAGGAGTTATCAGGGAAATGGAAATTTTCCTTTGTTGGAAAGAAATGTGATTGTTTCCGTGACAGGGAGGACTATATAAAGGTTTCCTGACACCACCAAACAGTCTGAATTAGTCCTCTTTGAAAGTGGTGTACTATATGTCATCAATTATACTACTATAATACTTCAGCTTTGGAAAGATACAGTATATTCAGCTAGGATTTGGAATGAAGAAAACTTACTAGAAAAACTTTTTTGAATTAAAAAAAGGAAGACAGGATTTCAGAATGATCTTCACTTAAAAACTAGGTAACCAACTTCTCTTGCCTCCCTCCCTCCTTCTCTCCCTTCCTACCTCACTCCCTTCCTTCCTTCCTCCCATTTTCTTTTCTCGCTGTCCTCAAACACACCATTCCTTTCAGTGAGCTGGTACACAGGTAGCAGCTCTGGCATCAGTACTGGCCATCTAGGTTACAACAGTTTCTAGTATTTGTTGCAACAGCTGGGGTGGAAAATCAAGGGATTCTTTTGTGTCCCTTTCCGGACTCAGTGTCTGATCTCTTCCATTCATGAGGCAGCATCAGCTGCTGCTGCACCTTATGGAAGAGGACTCTGGGGAACAGAAATAGCAGCTCAGGACAGAAAGACAGCAAGCTACTGCTGAGTTCTTCTCTCTTTCCCTGCAGGGATGGATAACCAGACAGAGGTGAGCAAGTTCATCCTGCTTGGCCTGTCCAGCCCTCAAGGGCTGCAGCAGTTCCTGTTCATGCTCTTCTCCCTGCTCTACCTGTCCAGCCTGCTGGGGAATGTGGCAATTGTGACTGTGGTGATATGTGAACCTCGGCTACGCATCCCCATGTACTATTTCCTCTGCAACCTCTCCTGCCTGGATATTTTCTACTCCACAGTTACCATCCCCAAGATGCTGGCTGGGTTCCTCTGGGGGCACCAGGGTATTTCTTACACTGGCTGCCTAAGCCAGCTCCACTTCTTCCACTTCCTGGGCAGCAGCGAAGCTTTGCTGCTGGCTGTCATGGCCTATGACCGCTTTGTGGCCATCTGCCACCCGCTGCACTACAGCCTGATCATGAGCCCACGGGCCTGCCTGCTGCTGGCTGCAGCCGCTTGGGCTACTGGCTTCCTTCATGCTCTGATGCACACAGTCATGACCTCCCGGCTCCATTTCTGTGGCCCCAGCCACATCCACCACTTCTTCTGTGACATCAAGCCCCTGGTGAGACTAGCCTGCAATAGCAACCAGCTCAACCTGCACCTGCTCAGCATTGTCACAGGGAGTATTGTAATAGGCCCCTTTGTCTTCACACTCTTTTCTTACCTGTACATCTTTTCCTTCCTCCGACTGAAAGTCCAGTCGAGGGAGGGGAGGAGGAAATCCTTCTCCACTTGCATCTCCCATCTCACAGTAGTGGCCTTACTCTATGTCCCTGCTGTTTTTAACTATGTGCCACCTTCCTCAGGGAGTTCACCCAGGCGGGACATGATAGCCACACTTATGTATAATGTTGTCACCTCTGTCCTCAACCCTTTGATCTACACCCTGAGGAATGCGGAGGTGAAACGTGCCCTAAAGAGAAGACTTTTCTCCAGACAGTTACTAGTGCAGAAAATGTTCTGCCTTGCAGCTTGCGTGGGGTAGTAGCCAATGGACAATGCAATCAGAGGAGCTTTTGGCTCAAGAATGTCTTGTGCAGAAATCTGCTTTTCACTGCCAACAGCCTGGGTCCCTTCAGAAAAATCCTACCTACTGCATATGGCCCTGTGTCTCCTGTCTTGGGCAATATCAGTGCATAAAGATGAATATATGTTGGTGGAACAGCCACTCCCATTCCTCCAAGTGGAGAAGAGAAGCGGCTCCAGAGAGTGATACTCCAATAAAAACACCTTTTTTACAGTGATTTACCCTCAAACGTCACTTGATCTTCTTTCTTTCTTTCTTTCTTTCGGCAGCTGAATCCCACCCCAAGTCAGAGCTGTCAAGAGAAGTCAGGACATGATTCATCTTAGCCTAAAGCCGATAGACAAGGAGGGATTCAGTTGGTTTTGTAGGGTTCATTTGGCCATGTGCAGACATGTATGTCATGCCACTTGAAATACTCTGTGTACCTCAGCTGGTGTCTCTCTGCTGCTCCAGAAAGGCACAGGTCCTGCGCCAGATCTACCAGCCCTGTATGGCTGTCAGCTATCTTAGGGCATCTGAGATGGTGCTAGACACCTATGTTTGGGCAACTGAATCCCACCCCCATTGCCTAGATTCACAGTGCTTAAAACTGCTCTTCAGGCACTTGTCTCACAGGGAGGAAGGTACATTTGGAACCCCAAATGTAGGTGTCCTAATCTCAGATTGAATCTCACCCTTAATCTCAAAATGAGTGGGAATGGTGGATTCCATTTGAAGAAAGCTTCCAGAACTGATCCTTAGGGCTTAAAGGTAAGGTGAGCTTGGGTGATGGGGATTAAGAGTAACAGCTGGAGAGGTCTTTTGATTCTTACCTGTCCTTCAGGTTTTTTTCCACATATTCATAAACTTCACCAACATGCCAGGTGTGTTTCACACAATACCTACTTGCTCAACACATTCCATGTTGAGACTCCTACCATAAGCCTTAAAAAGGCTGCTTCTAGTATTGTTGTTATTATCATTTTTAACAGTGTTATAGGATGATGATGATGATGATGATAGTAAATATTTCTATTAGGGCCTCAAGTAATCCCTCAATGCAAAATTTTCATGCCATGCGCTTGAAGGTGTCAAAAGAGATTCTTCCTCTCCTAAACAATGCTCCAGACCGGATACTGTCAGAGACAGTGTCCCAAGGGTCCTGACCGCCTGTTCCCATAGGACCACTCTTTGAGTCTGAGATCTTGTAAGTGTTTTTAGGTCTTTAAGAGTTAATATTTGTTTCTAACTGGCCAAAGACAATGTGAGTGCTCCCTTGCAACCCACCATTCTGCATGCATGCTGTATCCTTCAGCAGAGGCAATGACTTGAGCCAGATCACCTGTGAAATCCCCTTACTGTCTTGCTCCAGTTCATCCTTCTGTGAAAACAGGCTTCTTGGGTTTGTTTTTAGACATGGACTCTTTTATATGCATAATAATGCTCTATGTTAAGATCTCCACTGTGGTTCTAAGACGACCTTCTATAGGAGGGTGGTGTGATTTATATTTTTGTGCCTTGCTGCTGCCTCCTTCCTTGTTTACACTACTATATATACCTATACCTATACTTATATATACCTCTACCTATACCTAGCCACTAACTTCATAGTAGCTCTTTGTTTGTTTGGTTGGTTTTTACTGTGTGGTGTCTGCATTGATTAATGCAGTCATCTACAACAGGAGCAAAATGAGATCCCATGCTTTCTTAGGAAGCCGGTTGCAAGGGGTGGGGCAAGGTCAACAAGAAGCAGCTTCCAGTTTTCTCCCAGTTGCTACTCTTTTCTTATTGTTCAACCTTAGCCAGTGCCTGTTTTTCCTAAGAATGCATTTTATGGAGAAGCAGATTACACTGTGCCCAGAGCTGCACAGTAACTCCTCTGCATATTGTTTCTGTGGCTTGTTAACACTTGCAGAACATATGGGCCAAACACTGGACTAAACTGTGAGTTTATGTGTTGAAAGGCTAGTCACCATCAATACAAAGAACAGATGATCACTGATGGCAGAGGAATGCCAGGAGCCTAATCAGTGCAAAGGAGCACCCAGACTTGGCTATTCCTGGGGCAGCGATTATGTCCCTGGGGCCTCGGAGGGGGTGTACGCTCCCAGATGAGGCCACCCGAGTGGCTCTGTTTGACAACCTTCTGGACTGGAGGGGTTGTTGCCTAAAGGGGACTGGGGAGAAAGAAGCATGAGAGAAAAGAGTTTAAAATGGACTGGCTGAGTGCAAACAGGGCAGCACGTTTGTCTAGCCATGTGCAGCACCTGATTAACCCTACCTAGCCAAGTGAGTGCGAAAAACCACCATAGTGTCCCACCACTTCTTCTCTCATGTCCTTTCAGAGAGGTCCTTTCAGATCTCTCATGCCTCTTCTCAGCGCCAGACTGGAGACAATCTCAATAGGGTCTTCGTTCCCCACTGCTTGCACCAAGCCCATTCCCTTGGCTGTGGTTTCATTGGATGGTAGATAGGGACAGGGAGAATCTTGTTGATCCATTCATGAGCACCACTAATTAGTTGATGTGGCAGGTGGCTATTTATTAAACACCTAGATAGGCACCTTATGTAAACACCTAGCTAGGTCCCTTTTCCAGGTTAAAATGATCTAGCCAACCTAGAGTTAGCTGGTGGTGATGACATGATCGTGAGAAAGATTGCCCAGTCAAGTAGTTGTCCATTTATTTGGGTAAGCTGGCCCTCTGACAATTTATCCTCTGAATATGTGAACAATGTCCAGGACTGAAGTTTCTCCTGCAACTCTGGTCTTGATAGTCCAACCCAAGGGTTGTTCCAAAGACTCTGATATTTCTCAGAGTTGCCAGGTTGTATCATATTGAGATTTGAACCACACAGTGTCCACAGATGACAACTGTTGATCATATGCATATCCTTAGCAGCTTTTATAAAGAACCCATGACACTTCTCACCTTTCCTGGGAACCACCCCCTTGCTCCCCTCCAGGCACGTCCCTGCTCCCCAGAAAGCCCTTCCCCAGATGAGGGTGTCCACGCTGGCCTGGCCAGCTGCTCCAGGTCCCCCTCCCCTGTGCTCCCTGCAGGGCTCCGTGCAGGCACTGCTGCTCAGCAGAGAGCCAATGGTGGTGCCAAAGGGCCGTGAGGCGACTCCACTGTGCCCATTCTCGTGAGAGCACAAAGCAGACCCAAGAGGATGGTTCTCATGCCACTGGCAGTCCCCGCCTCCCATTTTATGTGGCTGTGGAGGGTGCTCGGAGGGCCCAGGCAGCATTTCCGAGGGCACAAGATATGTTATGGGGCTGCACTGGAGCCAGCCTATGGCATGCCAAAGAGAGTACAAGGATGGCTCTCCAGTCTCTCTTCCCTGAGCCTGCTGGGTCTCCATGGCCTCTCCTGGGATTGCGGAGCCCTCCTTTACCTATGCATTTCCTGATTTTGCTCTTTACCGCTCGGTGACTCCACCTTGGATGGTCTCCTGTGTTGTACGGCTCCACTCACTGCCCACCCCCACGGTATGATGTTCCCAAAAACGCTCTGAGCTCTGCTGGCAGCTTATTGCCTCTCCAGGAAGATGGTCAGCCATCACCTGCCCAAACAAATGTGTCACAGCCTCAGGAAGGTTACTCTGGGATCCTTAACCATCTTCACTGACACAGGGCCCCAAAAGTGAACCCTGAATCTAAACCTGGTTCCCTAACAGCTTACAATGGGACACTGAACACATCAACCTGAGCCCATGGAGAATGAAAGCAAAGCAACGGGCCCTTTTGGGATACCATTCCATTGCCACTTTCATGACCCCAATTTTGGAAGAAGAGCCAAGTGCACAGGCACCGCACTGAGGAAATGGCTTTACATTGAGTAGAAGCTATCAGGGAGGCCAGGTATGCCTGAGAAAATGGAGCCTTCATGTCCTCATAGGTTGCATTCTTGCCTTGGGCAGTCAAGTGCTGGAAAAAAAGAGACCTCCTGGTAAAAAAAAGAAGCACTGTTCCTCCAACCCACCTCTGCCTCTGCCACCCCAACCACCTGTGGCCCTCCTGCCGTGCCCTTCATTTTCCCAGGAGCACCTCACAATGCCCGCCTCCTGCTCCTCACCAATCACATTGCTGCAGCACAAGTGACCTCACAATCTACAGCACAGCCCTCACACCTTCACCGCCACCTCCCTCTTGCCTGCCTCTGTCCTCTCCCCTCAGCTCCACGCCCCTGCACTCCAACACCCCACCTGCCCTGCTCTTCTTCTGCCTCCCAGGCCCCCAAGCCCTTCCAGCTCGCCTTACAAGAAGGCTGGGTGCTTAGGGGCTGCGACAGAGCAAGTATGGCCTTAGGCTTCAGGCGTGTGTGCAGGCTTCAGGCTGTGTGCTGAGTGGGGTCAGGGAAAGAATTTGGGTGCTGGCTCAGGGTTGGGCTTGGAGTTGGTGCTAAGTGTTTGTGGTAGAGGCTAGAGTTTTTGCAGAGGGCTGTGGGTTGGAGTGGGGGTGAGGGCTCCAAAGCGGTCCAGCAACTCAAGGCGAGCGATGAGAGCTAGGGAGCAGCCTCAGGCACATGGACAGAGTTTGGGGAAGGGGACAGAGACTGAGGCTTCAGCAGAGCACTTTGGATTTCGCCTTGGCAAATCAAGAAGGGCAAGGAGGCAAGGCAGAAGGGTAGGGCTTCGGGGTGGTGCTTAGGCATGGGGACGGGGCCTCCCACACCGGCTCTCCCGGACCCTGTCCCAGCTGCGGCACCATTACCTCAAGGCCCCTTACCTCCCCAAAACAGGTCCTCTCTCCTGGCTGCCACCTGGCAGCCCTTCCTGTCCTCCCGCGCCTGCCTCCAGCTCCTGCGTGCTGCGCTGAGGCAACACAGAGCACCTCCTCATCAGCATCCAAGCACTGCCCCTCCAACCTGCCTCTGCTTCCAGCCCTCCAAAACCTTCCTCTGCCGCCCAGGTCACAGACCCCTTCGAGCTAGGCTTACAAGAAGGCTGGACGCTTAGAGGATGCGACAGAGCAAGTTTGGCCTTAGGCTTCAGGCATCCGCACAGGCTTTAGGTTGGTGCTTAGTGGGGACAGGGAAAGCTTTTGGGTGCTGGCTCAGTGTAGGGCTTGGCCTTGGTGCTCAGGGTTTGTGGTAGGGGCTAGAGCTTTGGCAGAGCGCTGTGGGTTGGAGTCGGGGTGAGGGCTCCAGCCCAGTCCAGCACTTGAGGCAAGCGATGAGGGTTAGGGATCAGCTTCAGGCACAGGGTCCTAGTTCGGGGAACGGGGCAGAGACTGAGGCTTCAGCGTAGCCCTTGGGGTTTGGCCTTGGCGAATCGAGGGGCCTCACCACTAAGATGAAGCCCTACCCTTCCCCCTTCCCTCCTTCCCGTCCTCTACTCGCTAGAGGTCAAACCCAAATGGCTATGCTGCAGCCTGAATCCTTACCCCCTACCTTCACTCTTGCCCTGTGTCTGAAGCTAAGGCCTAGCCCTCATCACTTGCCTTCAAGTGCTAGGGCAGGCTCGAGGTCTCACTCCCACACAAACACACCCCCGGGGCCACAGGATTTGCCCATTCCCAAAGCCCTGAGCAGGAACAGGAAGGCCAGCACTCAGCCATCACCCAAAAGCTTTCCCAAAGCCCAGCAACTGCAAAGCGCAACCTCCCCGCTGATGCCTGAAGCCTAAGCCCTATGCTGCTCCCGCAAAGACCCTAACCCTGCAAGCGTCTTGTAAGCCTAGCGCCAAGGCATTTGGGGCCTGGGAGGCAGAGGCCTGGCAGGGCTGGTGTTTGGTCTTGGAGTGCAAGCGCCTGGAGCTGAGAGCAGAGGGCAGAGGCAGGCGAGAGGGAGCTGCAAGTGCAGGGGTGAGGGCTGGGCTGTTGGTTGTGAGGTCCCTTGTGGTGCAGGAAGGCGATTGGTGGGGAGCAGCAGGCTGGCATTGTGATGTGCTGCCGGGAAGGGCGGGGTCATGGCAGGAGGGCAGAGTGGTTGGGGGACTGGTGAGGCAGTGGCAGGTTTTGGGGGAGAGCGCTTGGGTGCTGATGAGGAGGTGCTGTGTGTGCGCTTAGGTGAGCAGCCTGAAGCTGGAAGCCGGCGTGGGAGCACATGTAGGGCCCGGAGCTCTTGGCCAAGAGACAGCAGCTGTGTTGGGGAGGTCAGGAGGCTTCAGGTACTGGGGATGCCACTGGCACAGGGCCTGCGAGAGCTTCTCTGCCAGGGCCAGACCTGAAGCCTCACCACTAAGCTCAAACCCTACCCTTCCGCCTTCCCTCCTTCCCCTCCTCTAGTCGCTACATGTAGGGGCAGACAGCGAGGGATCAGGGAAGATAGAGTTAAGGAGCCAAAGGCCATGGGCTGAATAGATAGCAGTATGGGAACATAGGGAGTAACCGCACAGAATGAGGGAGTGATGATGGGAACATGACCTTCGGGCAGGTATAACGTGGCGCTTGCAAAGAGAATAGAAAGTACCGTAAATCACTGTGGGAAAGTATCTATCCAGGGTAGAGCTTATATAAAGGGCTGGCTTGCTTGAATAAAGTTGATTCTGATCCAGCACATCACAGTCCGTGAATCAGAGCACCACAAATGGCGCCCAAAAAGGGACCGAAGACTGACTTTGTCCAGGGCTGTAGAGGCAGTGGTTAGCTGAACTGGTGGCGGAGCCCGGCTGAACAAAGAGCTGCTGAAAGGAAGCAGCATTGCGCACAACAGGTTACCTACCGCTGGACGGAGGTAAACAGCCGGGAACACATGGGAGCCATGGGAAATGGAATCTCCCCGCAAGATAGGTCCGTGCTAAATGTAATGCAAAAGACTTTGAAACAGCACGGCAGAGAGATGCCCCCTCAAGATCTCAAAATGCTATTAGTGTGGGCACGCTCGAACTGTCCTGAGGTGAATTCCAGTATGATTTATAGCCTCAGCACGTGGGACTCAATCGTAGTTAAGCTGTGGGATGCAGCAACAAGAACTGATAAGACGGCAGCAGGACTTTTAGCCCCGTGGCATACCATGCTTGAGACCCTGAAAGAGCATAGCAAGAAGAAAACACAGGGACCGGAGGCACCCGCAGCCCCCACAGCACCTCCATCAAGCGACACGGTGGTGGGGGCGGTGGGTGGACGGGACTCCCCAGGAAACAACCCAGACAATCCATTTGACCCAGGGCCATGTCTAGAGTCACTGTGACTGGTGTGAGTGTGAACAGTACTGTGTGTGAGAGTGCGTATAGCCTGGGAACCGACCGGGGCGCCCATCGGCTGATGAAGCCGCCCACTGCGAAGGGACAGCAGTCCTAGCAGTTAAAGACTCAGGTGGTGTGAGTGCGGTTCCCAGAGAGTGAGAGAAAGAGTGTGTGATCCCACCAGCCACAGGGGCTGGTGTTACTGGTAAGGAAGTGCGCTGCCTGACTTGCTTGAGATGCACTTTTCAGAAACTCAATACGGGAAATAATTTCGGCATAGAAAAGAGGACACCCTTAGCCGAAATTTTGGAAAACCGGAGTAAGATTGATGGGACCCTAGGCAACCACTGTCGGGGCCTCTCATCGCCAAACGATCATCTGGCGCCATCGGGTCAGTTCGCCTGGGATCTTTGGCACCGAGAGGCACTGAGAAGGTGAGTCTTAAATTCCTGCCTAAATTCTGAATTCTGGTCTGGTAACAGTGCACTGTAAGGGGTACGCAGGCTGGCCACCATAAGGCGTACCAGGGGATGGGTGCGAGTCCCATCCCCAGGGTTTGAGTGGGTTTTAAGTCCCAGCTTGGTCCGGCCGGAAAGGGGAGTGCGCAGCCTGATCAGCGTAAGGTGCACTGCAAGACTTTAAAACCCTCGCGCAAATACTGCTAACAGCCACTGAATTCATGATATGGACTAGGCAGTGGCAACGACTCGCAGAGACTTTGGGACTTGGACTGTAAATTATTGAACTGCAGCTGTCTAGAGGTAGCTGCTTAGCACAACTTCTATAAAACTTGCTTAGCATGTGTAGCTGAAATTGCTGGAGCCTTAGGCTGCACTCCTAGTTCAGTGAGAAAGGAGCCCGGAGCTGGTGGAGGCTGGAAAGATAAGGGAGTTACAAGCAGTCTGCATTCCTGCACTTCACACTCCGAAAGGGAGGATGTCAAGGCTTTGAAATAAAGCCTGCTTGGGCGCCAGGACCCTGGGAAGCAAAGCCTCCTCTCACTGCCGGAACAGTGTTAATTAGGGGGCTCTGGACTATCTGCCCCATCATCTGGAGAAAATGCGAGGCGACGGCGGCTTTGGTTCTACAGGGCTAGCCCAGGTCCTGTGGTCCCAGAGGCTCTCTGTGAGACGCCCCTGTTATCATTGTACTCTCTGAAATTGCCTCTTTGGATTTTGATTCTTTTGGATCGAGGACAGAGGAGACTTCTAGTCTTGAGGGCTGATCACTGGCAGCAAGAGACTGACCCCTAATGTGACTTCAACTAAGCAAATGAGATTGTGTTCTTCCCTCAGGGAAACTGTCAGATACCTCGGAATAGGCATAGAAATTGCCAGGTCCCCACTGGCAGCAGTTGAGCTACCTGTGACAGCTTTTTGGTGGGCCCAGGGTTGTGACAACATATTAGAGGGTGAGCTCTGGGGGAAATACTGAAATGGCAAACATCCCCTCCCAGAACCACGTATGCAGGGATTGACACGCAGCGTATCTGCACACACCAGGCCACGGGAGTGCCTTGGTGCCATGGCAAAGGGCCATGAGATTGAGGATAAGCATTCGCCCCTCCACAAGGTGCCCCAGGGCTCTGTCGCTCTGTGCCCTGTGAGATGTGATCCTGAGGCTGGGGGGTATCAGAAGGGCAGGGGTCCTGCCGGACTGCTCCCCAAAGTGGAAACCACCTCCCATAGCAGTAAATGACCAAGGTGGTCCTTGTTGTACAGGGTCTGGAAGAAGAATGTGGCCTGCAGAAAGGGAAGGAAGTGCAGTCATTTCCTGCAGGATGGAAGAGAGTGGAGACAGAGAATGAAGGAAACGTGTCTCAGGGATTCCAAATCTCATTTCCAAACACCACCAGGCTATGGGCCCAATCCCCTGCTCCCACTCATCGTAACAGGTGCTCAGGACTGGGATGAGGGGACAGGCATTTAGGCACTCAAGTTCCTCTCACCACTCCCCCACCCCAAGGAAAACAACTAGCGTGCTTTTCCTAACAAGACAAAAAACCTGAACCATCCCCCAAAAGCTTTCCATAAGCCCACTAAGCAAAGCCCAAACTCCCCAGTGATGCCTGAAGCCTCAGCCCGAAGTCGCTTCCTGGCAGCCCCTAACTGTCCAGCCATCTTGTAAGCCGAGCTGGAAGGGGTTTGCGGCCTAGGAGGCAGAGGAAGGGCAGGGCAGGTGGTGTGTTGCGTGTTGGAGTGAAGGGGCATGAAGCAGAGAGGAGAGGGCAGAGGCAGGCAAGAGGGAGGTGTAAGTGAAGGTGTGAAGGCTGGGCCATAGGTTGTGAGGTTACTTCTGCAGCAAGAAGCTGCTCAGAAGCAGCAGGCTGGCATGGAGAGGTGCTCAAGTGAATGGAGTGGGGCAGCCCATGAGAGAAGAGAACTTGTGGGAGGGTGGAGGCAGAAGCTGGTTGGATGGACTGTGCTTGATGTTGACAGGGAAGGTACCTTCTGTTTCAGCATAGGACCGCCTGAGTTAAAGGCAATATGTTGAAGAAATTCTCAATACTTCTGGGTTAGGTCAGAACAAAAGATTTCTTTCTATAGCACTGGAGGGAGCAACACATGGCAGCAGCTCTGCACCTCCCACCCATAACAAGGCCTTTTATGTACTCTCTCACACGTTCCAGATGCTCCTAACCAATCAAAGAGCATAATCAGAAACCTTTCCTTTTATGGCATGCTTCGGCTCCATGTGCTGGGTGCCTCAAGGCTGGTTGCATCTGCTTTTTACCAGAGACACTGCTTACAGCTTGTTCATGAGGGAAAGTGCTAGAATAGCAAAGAAACAGTAATAACATCAGCGTCGACCACGAGGGCTGCAGTCAGCAATCCACAACCATCTTCGCGTCGCTAGAGCCCTGAGGGTAACAGAGAAGAGGTACTCCACCGTCACGCCTTGGCCGACGAATACTTTGGTGGATTATACCACCAGGAGAATGGAAAACATCATATTGTATGCCGCCCTATTAGTTCATGTTGCGGTACTTGTTCTTTTAGCCATCACTATCACTGTTTTTTTAATATGCCTTTGTTTGCCTTGCTGTTGTCATTGTAGACGATCACCTTCCTCCACTGATCCCCCAGAGCCATGGGCAAATCCTCAAACATGGCCTGGGACACCTTTTGGTTCGGTTCGTTTTAGAGATGTTATTGTTAAAAGTAGATATGTTAAGATACTGTTCTTTCAATATGTTATTGTTCAAAGAAGTTATTGTTAAAAATTGCTTAGTTTTAGAGATGATTATTGTTAAAAGTAGGTATTGTTAAAAATTGTTCATAACTCCCGTGCGCGCTTCTACCTTTTCTATACTTCTGATCTCTATCTCATATCACCACTGTGGATGAAGGCTATGAAACCATCACCCCAAACAAGCCATCTGTTCCCGATGGAATCAGGACTGAGCTGCTGCGACCCCTGAAATGGTCTCTCTGTGACCACCCAGGACACACCGAACCAGACCGCGATCACGCAGAGACTTTGGGACTTGGATTTGCTTTGATTGGGCTCTGAACTTTTCCAAGACACCCAGGGCCAAGAGGACCAAAGGGATGCTGCTGGATCCATGGGTGGAGCTTTCTTTCTCCCCCCCCCCCCCACCCCCTTTTGCAAATTGTGTGGCACGGGACTTGTTTATGTCAAACTTGAGTGTCCTCAATGGATACTACCTGTTGTAGGCTTTATTATTAAAAACACAACAGCTAAGAATGGCATTTTTAACCTGTGTTCGAAAGATATATCTTGGTTTAATGTGCTTATATGCGCTATGGCAAATCTGCTGGCATCAGGGTTTCGTGCCATTCGAACCAGGATTCTCTTCTGCCTCAGTATCAAACAAGTCAGCGTTGTGGTGTTGCCAAGACGTAATAAATTGACCAGAAGGCTTTTCTTTGGATAGGGGACCTCATTTTATAACAGAAATAGTACAGGAAATCTCAAAAATCCTACCAATTAAATGGGATTTAAATACGCCCTGGAGGCCACGATCCAGTGGAAAAGGGGAAAGAATGAATCAAACAATTAAGAGACAGAGAGGGAAATTGTGTCAGGAGACTCAGATGAAATGGACTGATGTTTTACCTCTGGCATTATTAAGAATCCGAATAACCCCAAGGGTTAGGGAGAAAGTCCATTTGAGATTCTGTATGGTAAACCTCACACGTTAAATTTAACTGGAAATGAAATTCAGATGCACATTAAGGGCGATGAAATTTTAAGTGATTCTCTCTTGTCTATGGCAAAGGTTCTTACTTCTCTCCGGAGGTACATCCAGTTAAGATCTCCCGTACTTTTAGATTCACCTGTACATTCATTCCAGCCAGGAGATAAGTATAGCTTCAAACCTGGAAGGATGAGCCCTTTATAGAAAAATGGAGAGGACTGTATGTTGTACTACTAACAACAAATACCGCTGTGAAACTGCAGGGAATTGATTCCTGGATCCACTACCCCTGAGTGAAAGCAGTACCTCGAGAGATGTGGAAAGCTGAACAAGTTCACCCTTTAAAGTTAAAAATATATAAAGATATATGAGCTGTATTAAAAGTGAATCAGTTTTAAATTTAGATTGTATTCAGGGGAAAATTGCTTTAATCTGTTTGTTAGGAATAGGGTTAATATTGTTGTTATGGTATCTGTGTAAAAATGATGTTCTCCTTAACAACCAGGGGAGAAATGTGGTGGTTAGTTTTTCTAGGTTACCTGAGCCAAAGTTAAAGGGAATCAGGAAGGATTTGGGGGTCAAAATCTTCCTTTGGAAGTAATTATGAAATCTATGAAGATAGTTAACCAGATGGCTTGTTGGGTGTGTGCCCACTTCCCTGAAGATTCCAACAAGGGCTTCCCGCTAATTGGAGTGCCTCTTATTTTTTTCCTTTATGGAGTTTATAAAACAGATAAGAAATGATAGTGATCAACCAAAATATGATGAAACAACAGAACAGGAATGGGAATTCCAGAGTGTGACAGGAGATTATGATCAATGTATCCGAAGATGTAATAAGAGTAATAAATGGTGGGAGAAACCTGTACTTTATGGAAAACAGCCGATCAACTGTACTGGAGCCATTAAGATAGGAAGTTATGAAGATTGCTCTCGGATACCTGAAATAGGTTGCAAGTGGCCAAGTAAGGAACTAAATGGGTGGCGTGTTCCAAAAGGTAGTGGATGGTATTGGTTGTGTGAGAGCAAGGCACGAAAAGTGCTGCCTCCTAATTGGTCTGGGACATGTACTCTAGGGGCAATAATCCCAACCATTACTGTAACAAAGAACTGAATAACAGATATCAAAGATCATGGCTAAGAACATTCATGAGGAGACAAAAGAGGATCAATAAGCCTTTAACGGATCAACCTACTAGGTTTCATTCATTCACAAGGTGTCTGTTTCCACAGTTGGGAGTGAGTGAACTTGAAAAAGCAATAGTAACTATTTCAGCAGTTATTGAGAGAATAGGGAATAAAACCTCTGATGCCATTACAGCTTTACAAGGGGAGGTTTCAGAGACTGCTAAAATAACCACCCAGAATGGAATGGCTCTAGGTATGTTATTAGCATCTCAGGGAGGAGTAGGTACGGTAATAAATACTAGTCGCTGTGTATATGTGGATCAAAGCGGGAGAATTTCTCCCGATCTAAATGAAATCTGGAAGCAAACTGAAATCTTACATGGGGCTCAGCAAGATGATACCTCTTTGGGATTTGAAGAAACAGAAGCCCCCTCTCCCCGGGGCAACAGGCCTGCAAGGCGTCACAGCCGCGCCACACCGCACACGATGTGCAGTGCAGCGGCGGCCACCGGGCTCGGAGGGGAGGACAGGCACGGCCGGGCACACCTGAACTGTGCCCTCCCCTGCCTGCCAAGGGGCGGTACTGCTGCGCCCACGCCACAGCGCAGGTGATGATTGACTGTCAAGAGACACCCAGACAGGCGCAGCCCCGGGAGGAACCCAGGGCCGCAAGTGCGTTCGAAGTGTCGATGATCAATGCGTCCTGCAATTCACATTAATTCTTGGAGCTAGCTGCTTTCTTCATTGATGCACGAGCTGAGTGATCCACTGCTAAGAGTTGTCTCGGTTTCAGTCCCCACCGAGGGAGGAGTGGACAGCATTTGCAGCCCCTGAGGGACCCCGCTCCGCTCTGCCTCCCTCCTCATGTCAACACCGGCTGCTGAGCAAGGGACAGTAGAGAGAAAGAGGGCTCGCCTTGCTGACCATACAAGAATGGGACGGGAGGGGAAAGAAGGGCAGACTCGAACGAGAAGGGCGCTGCCCGCCACCACCGCCAGTGCTGCTGCATGGACTCTCCTCCACCACTCTCTCAGTGGTGCGCTGGTCCTTTGTTCCCGACCGGGGTCCGGGGGATGGGGACAACAGCTGACTGCCTTTCCCTTGCACTGCCCTGACTGCTGCCGTTTCAGCGCCCACCCAGCCCCCCTCCCCCACGACACACCCACAGCGCGTGTTGAGCCACTTCCACCCACCAGATCCAGAAGGAGTTCGAGAGGGTATGGATCGCCACAGGAGGCAAAGTGGACAAGGTTCCATCAACAGGGGATGAATTCCCTGTTACAATTCCCACCGCACTGGAAGGGGGCGAGTCAGCGTCCGCATGGGAAATTCCAGCTCCCCGTAGCATCTATCCTATTCCTAGCAAGTGGAGAAAAAGAGAGTTAGAGAATTGGGCCAATCTAAAAGCATAAGGCCGCGGTGTTAAGAACTTCTTAAGAAAACAATAGCATCCATAACTATTGGCTTCTACGTTACCGGGGAATTCCTCACAGGAAGTAATTGACAGCAATACAGCTGCATGCCAATGTCTATCCCACCAGGGAGTACTTGGCATGCGAGCTGGGAGAAGAGGCACTGAAGGGGTGCAGGCATTGTCCTGCGGAATGGGAGACTTGCTCACATATCATCAGCTGCTGCCCTGCAGTTCAGGACGTCTGGATTAAGAGACATAACATCTTGTGTGGCATGCTGCCTGAAGAGGCTAAGAGACCGGGGTGGGAGGTTTATCTAGAGCTCAGCCTTAGGGATCAGATGGTGTGACCCAGGTGTTCCTCGGTTGGGGGACCACGGCCTCCTCAAGGTCACATTCTCCTCTAGCACGTCCGTGGCTAGAAGGAGAAAGGGCTGAAGGGCCCCTATTTATATACACTGATAGTTGGCCACTATATAAGGGCCTTACGTGTGGTCTATTGGGTATATGGGATGGGTTATTCACACAAGAAAAGATGGGGAAAGCCCCTATGGCCTAGCATCTGGGAAGCCAGCACTCAACGCTGAATTGCCATAAGGCATGTGAATGCCCATGCAACCGATTCTGCCAAAGAAAGCCAATAGAATGGTGAGGTCGACACTGTGGTGGCTCTAAGTCTGGCCTTTGCGCCTGGAGTAGCAGCCTGCATTCACCACAGAAGTGAACATCCGGGTGGAGAGAAGGCCAGGGGCTTGGAGGGAAGGAGTTGCGGCAGGTTGCAGCACTGTCCTTCTGAATGGGAAATGCCTGGATGAAAAGGCATAACATCTTGTGCAAAATGCTGGTGAAGGAAGCAAGGGGGACAGACTGGGTGGTATTGGTAGAATGCCATTGGAGGGATAAGACCAACAAGCTCTTTAAACCAGATTCGATTGTGGTAAATGGATCTTGGGCAAAGGGGGTGGACATAACAGTCCGGTTTGAAAGTTCTTTGTCATCTTTAGGGGACACAGCAGCAGAAAAAAGTGCAGAAGTAGCAGCACCTGGAGGAGCAGGTGAGGGAACGCCTGAATGCTGACGACGTGGAATTCCTGGGATTCCCAGTCAGTGCTAGAGGGAAGTGGTTTGCAGGTAATTTTGGCTTCTTAACCGACCTTGGGCTCTCTGAGAAGTGACAAAAGTGGATTGTGAGGCTCTTCATTAGAGGGGGCTCATCTCTCCTCTCCTCTGGAGACATACTCCACACCTCTGCCAGCTTAGGTAAGGCTAGCTTTTAATGTGGCATGTAGGACTGCATGTGCCTTTTGAGAAAGTCCTTCCCAGAAGGCAACAGCAAAATTCTTCACAGAGATGGCACGAGTTACCTCAGTCATCTGAAAGCATTGAATGTTGCTATTGCTGGACCTTTGGTGGTTGTTTGAGGAGGTAGGGAGACGAAGGCGTCTGCCCACAGAAGGGCTGGGAGAGTGCGTGCTGTCATCTGGGAGACTGTGTGTGCATGTGCAGGTGTAGGCACCATCTCTGGGATGGTGGAGCTGGAGGCTGGAGAGGAGAGCTCAGAGCTCGGAAGCGTGGGTCTGGTGGGTTGTGGGTGCGTGGGCGGCGGGCAGTGCACAGTGATGCCAGGCTCCGATGCTGGTGGTCCGCAGGGAGCCCCCTCCCTGAGGCAGGCTGTGCAGCTAGTGGACTGCTCCCTGCTGGGCCGGGCCAAGCCAGGCACCTGGGCCAGACTCAAAGTGAGAAAGGGGTTGTCCCAGGTTGGGCGCGAGGGCTCCCCGTCCTTCTCATTTGGGTCTGCCCTCCATTTTTCCCCTGGCTGACCGGCTCCCTTTCCCTCCCCCTTCCTCGAGCAGTGTCATTTCGGTGCCCACTGAGCCCCCTCCCCATGGCACACCCGCTTCCGTAGTGTGTGTCGAGCCACTTCCACCCACCAGCCAGCATCAGCTGTGGTGTTGTGTTAAGGCCAGCAGTGACAGTGCAGGTGTTGCAGCAATGGGCAGCGTAGGCATCAATCAGTGGCAAGAGGGGAAGGGAGGGAAGGGTGCCATGCTGTCCTGTGCTGGGGTGAGAGTGGAGGCAGCAGCCAGGAGGAGGAGCCAGCCGCTGCCGGCAGAGGGCTGCGTGAGTGTGTGAGCGAGCGAGCGAGCGAGCGTTCAGGAGCCGGGCCTCGGGGAGAGGCGGACCTCGTCCCCAGCCCTGTGTGGCTGTCTGCAGGTGGGTACCATGGTGGTGCTGCACCGTGCTGCCGCGCGTGTGTGTTGGAGGGCCCCTGGCTGTCCTCCCACCTCCGTGGTGGCAAACTGCAGTCACTGCACTGCTTCCCCCTCGTCCTGGAAGGGGCCTTGGGCTGTCCTAGCTGCGGCAGCCATGTCAGAGTCCAGTACTCTCTGACCAGGTTCTTTTAGATATTGCACACATGCAGAGAGTGCAGTGTTTTATATTTAAGTTTATTTTGAAGGTATTTGATGTTACAGAAATTATTTAGCAGACTGATTCAACGATGTACTGAAATCACAATACAAGTGTACACTTAGACAGTTCAGTCACAATACGAATGTAACTGCCAGTTACCAGTCTCTATTATATGCTCACCGTCATGACGCTGGGAGTCCCCAGGCACTGGGAAGGACTCCGTGGGTTGAAGCCAGCTCAAGCCCGTTGCTCTCTTCATAATTCCTTTGTTAGTAGTTGAGGTCTTCTCCTCTGTGCTGGGCTGAGTTATCTCAGGGAGACATTTACACCTGGTCCAGTTAACGGCTATAGCTGCTTGCCTAAAACAAAGGTCACCCTCCAGTGCCCTTTGTGTTGAGATAAAGTCAGTTCTCTGTGCAACAGCAAGGCTTACAAG